>NC_052514.1:36112408-36134908 GCF_014356525.2 Nilaparvata lugens | reverse complement strand
GTAACTTAATGAAAAAACAGCTGATGTGTGGACTATTTATTGCATGCAGTGAGGAATGCAATTGATAACTTTAAGTAGCATAGTATATTCTCCCGACTTTTCTCTGCTTTCAACTCGGAAAGCTTTTGATGATAGTAGCATGGCTGTTTACATGGAATTATTAGCATTGTCGATACAACAACCCAAATCAGTCGTTTATACACCTACTAGCCGTCAGGCTCGCTTCGCTCGCCATGTCCGTCTAGCCAGGAGGCTCTGCCCCCTGGACCCCCGACTGGATAGTCCAAGAATGAGATCAGCGGGCTCGCTTCGCTTGCCTGCATGTAGACCTCAGCGGAACTTCTGTAGGCCTACCGAATTCTGGACCCCCGACTGGATAGTCCAAAAATGAAATTAGCGGGCTCGCTTCGCTCGCCTGCATGTAGACCTCAGCTGAGCCTCTGTACCGAATTTGAACGTATTATGTCAATTTGATCTCGAAAAACACCTGTTGCTATATCGGCGTATCTTTGGCGAACAGATTTTTCCACCTCAGCTAAACCTGTGTACTGAATTTTTTTAAAATATATTTCCATCAATTATTGAAAAAGGTGAGGAAACGCAGAAAAGCTGAGAAAACGCTGATTTTGGGCGTATCTTTGGCGTTATTTCAAATTCCTTCTAACACAACATTTTTGCACCCCAGCTGAGCTTCTGTAGTAAATTTGAACATTTTCTGTTTATTTGTTCTCGATAAAGCTGAGAAAACGCTAAAAAACGCAGATTTTGGGCGTATCTTTGGAAATTTTTCCAAATCCGTTCTTATTGCACCT
Source organism: Nilaparvata lugens (assembly GCF_014356525.2). NCBI lineage: Eukaryota > Metazoa > Arthropoda > Insecta > Hemiptera > Delphacidae > Nilaparvata > Nilaparvata lugens. Next base: position 36,134,096 of record NC_052514.1, on the reverse strand, counting down.
CTAAAGGGCCAACTGGTCACACCTACCAAATTTGAAATGTTATGTCATATTTTTATCAAATGTTAGGACGATCCAGTCGGGGGTCCAGACTAAACGTCTGGCTAAACGGATATGGCGAGCGAAGCAAGCAATCGACTAGTGATATAATATTCCCAGGAATAGCTCTGATTGAAGTAGCAGTACCCAATCAATTTTTCCGCGATAAATCAGGACCTCCTAAATAGGTATTTAGGAGGTACTGGATAAATTGGTATTTAGGAAGTCCTGAATAAATGCATTTCAATCTTCAACTTGGTGCCAACCTAACAAAGTCAACTCAACGTAATGCCAACCTGACAAAATTTTTAATTTAGTTACCAGATCAACTGTTTCGAAGAGGTACTCTCTCTAGATTATAGTTCTATATTAGCATATGGTATGGACATTTCAATTATAATTATTTTAAGATATTGGAATAAGAAGAATATACATGCTGAAAGACGAACTTTAAACCCTTAAAAACCACCCTTAGAGTTGAAATATCGCCAAAAGATTTCTTAGTGCGCCTCTAAAGGGCCAACTGAACATACCTACCAAATTTGAACGTTTTTGGTCCGGTAGATTTTTAAATCTGCGAGTGAGTGAGTGAGTGAGTCAGTCAGTCAGTCAGTCAGTGAGTGAGTGCCATTTTACTTTTATATTAAATAGATATCTCGCCGACACGACAGGACAGAATTTACTCTGATGGACAATATTAAGAGGAGATTGTGCTTCATAGCTGCACGAGGTCTACTGTTCACAGAGCTAGTATAGTATAGAGATAAACTAATCGTTAGTCCTAGTACTAGTAACAGTTATATTCAATTAAAAAATCTAAACAGTGCAAAAGAAACTGATCTATGTATTTTCAGTATTGAGTTTTATTGTTTAACCTTGAAAAGATAGCAAGGCAGGTGGCCTGTATAACATTTAGTATTTGGGCCAGCCGAAAGTGTTCTAATTTCATTGTCATCTCACATTTAGAGCTCGATCAAATGGATCGTATGATGATGGTGACTCATCTTAGCTCTTCTCTCTTTCTCTCTCTCTTACTCTCCCACTTTCTCTCAACTTCTCCCACTCACTCATTCACTCTCTCTCTCCCGGTCGTGTGTTGATGGGAAGGATATTATTTTATATCCTTCGACAATTATTTGTTGAAACACCGCCGATTTATGAAGTTACATTACAATACTACTTGTTATATATTATTGTTATTCTAATGCATTGAATCTTTATTCTCATTGATTATTTTTTTAGACTTTGTAAAATCCGTCATGTAAATTGGAGTATAAGCCAGTAATGTTATAACATAAATGTAAATGTTATAACATACATAAATAAAGAACTCTAATCTATCTAATCTAATCTCTCTCTCATCCATCTTCCACTCTTTCTTCTCCCTTCCCTATTTGTCGTTCAACTATGCCTGGCATTGAACCAGGTTGTCTGTGGCTGAAAAGAATATTCTGAATTAGATTTCTTGATGAGTTAATCAGCAATATCCTATAGTTTTGTGATATATAACTTAATTTCAAAGCATAATCTGAATAATTTTGTAATTGGATTGGATTGGGTTTATTCATATCGATTATTTCTTCCTACATGTTTATTTACTGGTCTATACAATATATATTACATCTCATTAGGCCTTAGACTATACATACCTTCTTCACAGTGGACTTTAAAGTACGACAAATTTGTCCCAAGTCAATTTACTAGTCAAAATATAAAATAAACCTTCCAAAACTAGGCAATTATTATATGAAGAGAGCATACAAGAAAAGACAAAAATAGTCATTCATTACAGTACTAGTAGTTCTGTGAACAGTAGACCTCACGCAATATGCTCATCCACAAGTACCAGATGTCAACTGTTTTAAATGTTAACAAACTCAGTTCACGTTTGAATTTGTATTCCATATGATATAATTCATCCAGTTCCGTGATGATCTTCCTATCTGATGAAAATTAATTTTTTAGATTCAAAAATATTATAATTTCTCCAGCATTATTCAGTTCATTTGTTTATTTTTATTCACCTATTAAATAAGTTTTTCGAATGTGAGAATATTGATACTGATGGGCACGCATAATAATACCATGACTGCAAAAAAAAATATTGAAACCAAAGACCTTAAAGCTGCGATTAGACCAAATTTAAAAAAAAATGTAATAACTCAATCCTTTTAGATTATATTAGATTGAACATAACTTATCATACACATGATGAACATATGTGTTTGTCAACTCCATTCAATCTAATAGAATCTATAAGGATCAGGTTATAACCCTTTGTTAATAACTTTGGTGGTAAACCAGCTTAAAGATGCATACCTCTTAATGTATTTGATTGAAACTATAGCCTTATACAAATACAGTAATAGACTGGCTCTCCACACATCTGTGTAATCACTTGTCAGTGATTTATGATGAATAATTCTATAGTCTGATTTCTACTCTAATATTGGAGTATGAAGGAGGCCCTTTTTCCTTTATATTACCATTGAAATGCAAAATTCCAAAAACCTGTATATACGTCGACGCGCAATTAAAAAGGAACATACCTGTCAAATTTCATTGAAATCTATTACTGCGTTTCGGCCCGTAAAAGTGCAACATATAAATATATAAACATATAAGCATTTAAACATTTAAACATTGAGAGAAATGCCAAACCGTCGACTTTAATCTTAGACCTCACTTCGTTCGGTCAATCAATGCCACTTCAATAATAGATAGAATGATCAATTATTTTGTTGTATCAACATAAATTGTCGGTATTTGAACATATAACCGTCCACTCTTGATAAAGGATATCCAAGAATATTCTTGCCATCAAGACTCTATTGAAAATGGGAGAAAGGGCTATGATAAAAGACAGGGAATGATTGAATCCCTTCAATTTGTGTTCATAAGTCACTCACTGACCATTCCACAAGTTTCATAAATTGTACATTATACTGAACATGATTTGCACAAAAAAGTAGCAGTATAAAACTAGAATGAGAGAGAAAACGAGAGAGAGAGGGTGTGAGAGAAAGAGTGTGTTTTAGAGGGGAAGCGGGGTGCCCTGGCAACTCGAGCCGCCCCTTATATGGCCTACCGCCAAATTTTCAATCTTCACCCCCCCAAAAATACCCCCCTGCCACTAACACTGAATTCCCGCCAAAGATTTCAAGGACACGTAACCTACTCCTCCTCCTACTTCTCTCCTCTTCCTCACCATCATCCTCCACCTCCTCCTCTTCCTCCTCCTCCTCCTCCTCCTCTTCCCCTTCTCATCCTCTTCCTCCACCTCCTCCTACTTCTTCTCCTATCACTAATTCATCAGATTCTTGTGCCTTTGTACTTCTTCTTCTTAGTCTTCTTCTTCTTCTTCTTCTTCTCCTTTTCTTCTTTTCTATTATTCTTCTCTTCTTCTTCTTCTTCTTCTTCTTTTCTTCTTCTTCTTTTCTTCTTTTCTTCTTCTTCGTCTTCTTCTTTTCTTCTTCTTCTTCTTTTCTTCTTCTTCTTCTTATTCTTTTCTTCTTCTTTCTTCTTCTTCTTCTTCTTCTTCTTCTTCTTCTTCTTTTCTTCTTCTTCTTCTTTCTTCTTCTTCTTCTTCTTCTTCTTCTTCTTCTTCTTCTTCTTCTTCTTCTCCTTTCCCTTCCCTTACAGTTCACACCCACAAAGTGTATGAGGTGTTCTGAAGCTCACCACCTCACAGAATGAGAATCTGAAAAAAGAAAAGAGCTAGCAATAATATTGCAGCCTTAGCTTAGTTAATGTACTGTGCAATAGTTGCACTTTGATGAGAGAAGTTGGGTCAATTACATTTTGAGACTCGTGCCTCAATTTGAAGGACATTATTTGAACTGATCTTCCTATACTGAGATTCACGTTTTCAAGTCAGTGGAAATGATAGGAAAGCGTTGTCGCCACGTTCCCTTCTCTAAAAAAATTCAAAGAAGAAAGCTGTGTTCCACATTGTCCCGGTAATAATTTCCAACAGAGATGAAATTATTGATGCTTCTTGTCAACAATGATCTAGTCCATCCCAAATTTTTATGTACATCAAGTATCAAATACATACTTTATTCGTTGTAATAGTTATTTGTGCAACTAGTGCGCAAAGTGTCAGTTTGCTGCACCGAAAGAAACGTTTACGCCCGAGCCGTAGGCGAGGGCGGAATGGTTTCTTGAGTGCAGCAGAGGAACTTTGCGCACGTATTTCACATTAAGTTTTTCCTACAGTTACCATTGAATATGAAAAGTGAGTAATTATGGGTAAAATTGCCTGAAATGCATCAAATGTTTTTCTGTGTAATTTTATTATTGATAAAAACCTTAATCCTAAAATCCTAAAGTCCTCGTTGTCCTTGGTTATAATATATATTGAATAATAATTAGCGCGTTGTGCTTGGTTGCACCTCTGCTCACTATAGCAGCCACAGCAGTCACTGTTACCAACTTCATTTTGATTTTGCTGCACTGTTGCTCCATATAACCTACTAAGTATTTTGCGTTGCCATGTTGCAAATCTGGAGTGCAGAAAAATTTTTCCCGCACTAGAGCGGAAAAGTGATTCTTTGCGTTCTGTAAACAGTGCAGCAATGGCCACTTTTCAACGTAACTGTAGGAAAATATATTTTCTCACGAGTTAATAATTGATTTTCATGATTTAGATGTAAATATCGGGGCATCGAGCTTCGCTCGTTATTTATTTATTGACTTTTGATAAATCAAACACAATTCTTCAAAATGATTGGAGAAGTATTAACAGCACAGCCCAGAACTGTTTCTTCCCCAAATTTTGATTTATACACTATAAATAGTCCAGGAAGTAGGTTATTCCATACACTTGAATTCAGGTTCAAGTATTGTTCAAACATTTGAAAACCAAAAAAAATATAATTTAGATTATATATAAACCAAATTGAATAACAGAATAACACTCACTAATCACTTGAAATTGTCGAATAATGATCAACTTTAAAAATTATGATATACTCTAGTTTAGGAGGATTATCATGTCATGTCAACAAATCAGATTATGTTGATCAAATCAATTAAATTGTCTAGCTAGATAAAATTTCTCGCTGATTGATTATGATTACACAGCTGGAAATAATTCTGTCTCTTTCCCAAACAAGCACACGCATTTTCTGTTATCGAGAGACGACGAAATTATCATATGTTTTCCAAGGATGAATTATCATTTTAATGTCGTTCAGCGAGTTTTCTGAAGAATGAGACCTAGTGCAATCGAATCTTTATATCATAAACCTACTGTGTTCCAAATTTCGTGAAAATCGTTAGAGCCGTTTTGAGATCCGTAAAACATAAATAACCAGATATAAAAATAACCAGATATATACAGAAATTGTTCGCTTAATATAATAGGATATGTTGCTAGTTAATCATATTTCATCATAGTCTACAAACGATTCAGCAAAGGTGGGGGGTAGGAAAAGACTGGATCTATCTGCTTTGTCTAATGTCTAATCACAGACAAGGATAGCAAACTAATGTGAATCAGATGTTGTTTTTATAACTTGAAAATCACAACAGATTCATTTTTTTTGCAGATTTTGTGGGCAATGAGATGAGATAGACATCAACTATAATGCTGAGGTAATCAAAGGTGATTATGTCTCCCGGCAGGACTCGAACCCATGACCAGGCAGCGCTAGCAGACTGTAAATTGAGACACTTTAGTCCACTCAAACATAAATTTTCCGCACTTGAATGCTGAATTGTTTCCAAGTGACTGATCGGTAATCTTCTAAAATTTGGTTCAAAATTTTCATTTTTCGATCAAATCCTCAATTAATCAAGAACAAAAAATCTGGTTCAATATTTCAAATTTATAATAAGTCTCGAACAAAAATAAAAGTACACCTTCCAGTTATAGCAGAGATAAACAATAGCGTAAGTGGATATCCAATGGTATAGGGCGTTTATGTCACAACTTTTACTGTTAACTCAAGCCGATTACTGTCGATTATTGTCAATTTTTACTGTTTTGTTGGGGTGAGAGTGTTAAGGTGCGTACAGATTTACGCGCCGCGAACATGAGCAATTCACTTTTAATCAGCTGATGCCAAGCTTGTTATATGTGTATCTTTCTGTACCGTTTCTGTAAAAATACAGATATAGTCAGCTGATTAAAAGTGAATTGCTCATGTTGGCGGCGCGTAAATCTGTAAGCACCTCGGCACAGTATGAGAGACTACCAGTGTCACACTGCTTCACGGGAAAGAACTACGTGAACTATCGGCTTGAGGTAACAGTTGAAGCTGCGACTTAAACGTCCCACACCATGGGATATCTACTTATGCCATTGTTTCTCTATGGCTATAGTGTCGTTTTCATGAACATGAATCACGAATAAATTGAAAAATGATTAATAGATCCAAGTTCTAATCTGGGTAACATAGTTATCTTGATGGATAGCTCTGGAATCAAAACTTAGAATTCAAGCCAGACTACTTCGCAGTGTTTTATGGGCAAGTTATATGGGCCAAGTGTGGGTGTCTGTTTAGCACATTGGCCAATTGTAAATTAATTATAGCTGTGATGTAGAATCGTAAATAAGAAGATTTAAAATAAAAAGTTAAACAGTAGTAGATTTACAGATGTGGTTTCAAAACAACACATCACTTTGAGAGATTTGGAGTAAGAAAAATAGGGGACGAGAGAGAGAGTGATGATGAGAATTATAGTAAGAAGAAGAAAGAGAGAGGAAGTGAAAGAAGAACAGAGAAAGAGTGAGAGAGAATAGCGAGAAGATGATTGGAGTAAATCACTTTTCCTCTCTCATTCTTTCTTGTGAAATATTTTGTTTTCAACACTTATCCGTATAAAATATTTTAGAGTTTTGAAAAAACGAGAGTTCATGATAGCGAGTCACCTTTCATAGATATTTTTTCACTGATAATTTCAATTAACAATTTTGTCAAACTAATAATTTATCCAGAAGAAGAACCATTTTTCATACTACATCTTGATTAAATTATTCTTGTTTTCTCCGAGGTTGAAAAATGATTGGATTAAGAATCTAATCTGAACCTCTTTTTTGAACTGGGCATTCAAGTGGAAACTAATAAAATTTTTATCAATTTGTTTTTTCGGGTGAGAGAGAGAGAGTGAGTGAGAGGGCCTTAACTAGCGCTCATGTGGTCGAAATAGTAAGTCAATTCGGACGCGACCTAGAATGAAATTTATTTTTAAATTCGAGCCCTCTCCGCCCTTCTCTAAACCCCTCTACTCCTCCACTCCAACCTCGAATAAGAACATTAACCAACCCCCAAACACTAACACTCACGCACTCACATTCAAAACCCAACCTACAATATCAATAACTCGTGTTACTTGGAATCATAGGCAAGAAAAGAGACATTTCATAGCATTCAAATTGGTTTTGAAATTAAACGTTATGAATCATGTCATTCTGATAATAATAATAATAATAATAATAATAATAATAATAATAATGATATTATCAGTATTTTTATCGACTGGAGCTGAGTAAGATATATTAATTAATTATTAATAATTATTCTCAACAACAATGAACAGTTAATATTACAGCAGATATACCGGTATCAACTATCTTAGAAGGCAGTGTCAAGGCAGAGATTCGGAAACGCTGTTCTCCCATCTTTCTCCATGGCCATTATAACATGAACCTCGCTATAAAATTCTCATGACTTGATAGAATATGAGCACTTATAATTGAAAACTCTTTAATGATCATGAAGTTGATAAAGTTTGGTCTATCTTCATGAACTTAAGAATCAATAAGAAAAATCTATAAGAGATTTTCAACAAATTGTGAAAGTTGGAAAGACATTATTCTCACTTTCTTGTATGATCATTTGCCAATTCGTGAAAAGTGAAATTTGAAAGCTTAGCATGCACCAGAATAGACTGACAGATTCGGGTCACCGAAAAACAAGAAAAGACTGAGAAAACGACAAAAGAGGATGAACAGGGAAGAGAAAAAAAAAGAGAAGAAGAAGAAGAAGAAGAGAAGAAGAAGAAGAAGAAGAAGAAGAAGAAGAAGAAGAAGAAGAGACGACAGTGGTGTTGAGAACACAAATCAAATAATACCCTACTCACACTCAGACTACAAGATAGTCTCTTAATCTTCTGAAATTAGGACCTATCTGAATGTTGAATGTGTGAATTTTGTAATAGGAACTTTTTGTATATATATATATATATATATAAAAAAAAAAGCGAAATGGCACTCACTCACTGACTGACTCACTCACTCCCAGAACAAAAAATCTACCAGACCAAAAACGTTCAAATTTGGTTGGTTTGTTCAGTTGGCCCTTTAGAGGCGCACTAGGAAATCTTTTGGCGATATTTTAACTCTAAGGGTGGTTTTTAAGGGTTTAAAGTTCTTTTAGCATGTATATTCTTCTTATTCCAATATCTTAAAATTATAATCGAAATGTCCATACCATATGTTAATATAGAACTATAATCTAAAGAGAGTACCTCTTCGAAACAGTTGTTCTGGTATTTAAATTAAAAATTTTGTCAGGTTGGCATTAAGTTGAGTTGACTGTGTTAGGTTGGCACCAAGTTGAAGATTGAAATGCATTTATCCAGGACCTCCTAAATACCAATTTATCCAGTTAGCCAAAATTAGCGTTTTCTCAGTTTTTCTGCGTTTCCTCACCTTTTTCAATAATTGATGGAAATATATTAAAAAAAAATCAGTACACAGGTTTAGCTGAGGTGGAAGAATTTTGTTCGCCAAAGATACGCCGATATAGTAACAGGTGTTTTTCGAAATCAAATTGATATAATACGTTCAAATTCGGTACAGAGGTTCCGCTGAGGTCTACATGCAGGCGAGCGAAGCGAGCCCGCTGATCTCATTTTTGGACAATCCAGTCGGAGGTCTAGAATTCGGTAAAGAGGTTCCGCTGAGGTCTACATGCAGGCGAGCGAAGCGAGCCCGTCTGATCTCATTTTTGGACGATCCAGTCGGGGGTCCAAGGGGCGGAGCCCCCTTGCTAGACGGATATGGCAAGCGAAGCGAGCCTGACGGCTAGTATATTATTATTATTATAATTCAAGATGTATTTTCTCTCAAACTATCATCTCAATGCCGATATAATAACTCACGAGCATGTTGTTTCGTCAAACAACTCAATTTAATTTCGTTTCAAAAAAGTTCTCAGTGCTCCAATGATTGGTTTCTAGCTTGTTTACAAGTTCTTCCACTACGTATAACTCAACTGTTTTTTTTCCTTCCAAAACCTGTCACTGTCTTGTTTCAAAAATTGTAAAGTGTGGACTAAATTTCGTCATAAGCTCGAATAAAATTTCTATTTCAGTTGTATGACACGTTTATTTTCGGGCAGCTCTCACACTTTCCTCAATGACTGCAAACGCTATTTCTGTACCAAAATATTGGTGGATTGAGAAAGATCAATGCAATCGTCGTGGGATCATTAGATTGCAATAAGCTACTACGTAGTCTGCTGAGATGATTCAGTCTCTCAATTTGAGATGTGAATCAAATATTAATATTGTTTTGAAATATGAATCAACCGGTCATCCAAGAATATAATGCTATGTGATTGATGTATCAATTATTGTGATATGAGTAACTTTGATGTTCAATACAATTGTTTAGAATGTTAATTCATGTATTGAATATAATAATTATAGTACCATTAAAAATTGATAAAATAATAAAACAAGAATACAAATTGTAACCACTACTTTAATTTGGTGTGATCACCGAAACTAGTAGTTACAATTTGTATTCTTGTATTTATTATTTTATTAATTTTTAAGGGTACCATAATAATATTTTATAAATACAATTGTTTAGATAGGTCTATCAATCACTTATAATATATTTATTCATTTATTACAACAGAAAGGGTAATTGAAGGTTTACAATACTACCCAATACCGTCTTCACCACTATTTACAATCATATTAAGCAAGATGCTAAGAAAAAATATGGAAATTTGTTACAGCCGTGATAATTGGGTTAAAATAGTTTTTATGAATAGGCATAAATTAATACAAAAATGATATTCATGTAGAACTAATAAATAATGTCGGTCAGACTAACTTATGTTCTCCTGACCGAAAACTTCACAACATCTCAAAGAATTTGGAAATATACAGTGTATATCTAGGCATTCGAGACTCATTAGCTATATATCTGTTGTGTATCTGTCATACGCTAAATAAATAAATAATGATACATTAATTCATTTTAATATGTTCGAATTACCCTGTTTATCTATTCAAAGAACATCCTGTCAACACATTTTGTATCATATTTAATTTTGTGTGTAGTTATGGAACAGATCAATATTTATGAGGAATCAAGTATATGTCAATAAACTTAGACAAGCTCTTCAATTTTGAAGTATGAAGTATGTAGTATAGCCTAAGTCATACTTCAATATACTTCACTGTAGAGAAGTATTTTGACATTCAGATTTTGATCAACCTCTGGATTTCTAGACTCCCAGGTGAAAGAGACTTCGAAAAATTTATTCGATTTCTAGACTCCCAGAAGACTAGGTACTGAATTTGAATGAGACTTCGAATAATTTATTCTTTTGAATGCATTTTTTAAGATCATTTTTCTCGAGAAATTTCAGCGAAAAATGATTTAGACTATGATCGAGGTAGATTTGATTTATGAATTGAATCTTAGAGATCTTCAACGTCCGTATTATTATTAGCAGTAGATATAAATCCGGGAGAAGTATTTTTAACAAATTCTATATTCCACGAAAAATTGTGTGTATCAAATCAAGTAAAATCCCTGGTTTAGTCGTTAACTAATACAAATAAAAGAAATAAATGAAACGCTACAAAATACAATTTACATAATTATTTTCAGCTCCATAACTCCTCTATTTTTGATTGTAGAGAGCCAAATATACATAATTCTGGCACAAAATTTTATTTCCTACAAAAAAGTACTACATCAAAATTACGCAAAAACGCATCGTTTAGAAGATATAGTAAAGAATCTGGAACAACTGCCTAATTCTTCAACAAAGGTCTGGTCAAGTAAGAACGCTGAGAAGGCTGGGAAAAGCTAGAGCAGTGAAATTGAGAAATCATGCGCTCACGACATCTGTCGGTAGAAATTAAAACTACTAACCGTGACGAAGGATGCATGGTTTGAGTTATCTCAAATTTACGACCTAACCGTCAATATTATGAGAAAATGCCAGAAGAACAAATTTGTAGAGACAAAATTGCTCTATATATATCACTAGATACAATATATGTAGGAGATTGGAGTCGGGAGGAATTTATCAAAAATTATCAAGAGTTGTACAAGAATGAAATGTCCCAGCTCACTTTTAAAGGTTGTAACTGAATCCACTCAATGTGATATAGTCACCTATCATGATGATAATATAGGAAATTAAATTTCTTACAAAACTTGTATGGATGTATTTTTTGATAAAATGTACGGTAAAGTCGCAAATTTGAAAAATAACTAAAGGCCAAACAGCTTACACTCTGTTTAGCCCGTATCCTAGTTACGATTTCATCCGCTAGAGTGTAGTAGCGTACAGTTTCTGTGATTCCTTTGCGCTGTCAAGCCTTGTTGAAAATCTGTCCTCAGATTTCTGAATCCCGAAGTTCTTGGGTGGTAGTTCGGTCAGTATTTCGCTTATAACTTTTTAACAGTATATTTTAGCGAAATTATGAAGAGAAGCTTTTTTGTAGAAAACAAGATTATCTACAAGTACGTGTCAATAAATCGTATTTTCAACCAGTATTAAGAGTTGTAAAGAGCAAATAATATAGCTATATTGGAATTGAATTATAAAATATAGAAATTCATTAATTTGAGCAGCATTTTTATGATGTATTTTTTGTGAAAATGAAAACTCGAGAGTAGAGAAAATTTCTGTATTCACACAAGACGAAAATTTTATTCTACAAAGTAATCAGCCCATATTGTAGCTTCATAACTGCTAACAGTATGAAATTTACAAGTAGGAAACTTTAAGAGAAAAATTCCTCCCAAATGTGGAAAAATGTTCAATTGTTTTTTTGACCAATGTAGTATTTCTCAACAATAAATAAAGCGAATAAAAAATAATGATAAAGGAAATTTTTAAGGAGCTGCAGCCTATTATGCAAAATAATGTGGTCGGACTTTTATGTACTAACAATTAACTACTGGTTGCATGTACATGTATTGAATTTAACTGCAATTAATTTACATAATCTGATAACGAAATTAGTGCAACAAGAACCAATGAACAAATCATATAACAATTCTCCAATCAAGTCACTAAAATGCAGTTTAATTAAATAGACCACAGATCTAACCTTTGTCTACTAATAAATTAGTCTATAAATATACGTAAGACGTACTTCAAATCATCATGCCTCAATAAATATGAATTAGCAATCAAAGGAATCTTGGATACAGCTAATTTGATACAGTAATCTATACTATAATTTGAGGGAATAACTGGCTATACACACGTACAGGATAGGAAAATTATGTTTGACGCATCATCACGTCTGAGCTACTCAACTGATTAACTTGAAATTTGGCATATCGATTCTTAATTTACCAAGGATGGTTACAGGCCTATTCTCAATTTTTCGAGATTTCATTACGTCAGGTATTTAGTTTATCAAGTTTTTATCTAGTAGTTCAGTGAACAGTAGATCTCACGCAGTTTTCTCATCCACAAGTATCTGATGTCACCTGTTTTAGTTGATTCAGTTGAATCACAATTCACAGTTGAATCATAATTTATTCTCAAAAACCGTTGTTTTCTCCAAGATCCAAAACTCACTTATGTTGTCAGACACGGCCAGACATCTGCTTGCGGAGCACAGGTTACCTGCTGCTTCAGAATAAAATTAGGTGAAAACTTATTTTCTTTTCCTCTTCATTCTTCTTCTGTGATCTCAGTGAGTCCAGACTGTCAAGTTTAAATTAGAACCTTGCGAAGCACGGGTTACCTGCTAGTCTATAATATAATAAAGGAAAGAATTGGGTTATACACGTACGGGATAGGAGACTCACGAATGACGCATAATCACGTCTGAACTACTGGACTGATTAACTTGAAATTTGGCATATAGATTCTTAATTTACCGAGGATGGTTATAGGCCTATTTTCAATTCTTTAAATGTTCAGTTTGTCAAGTTTTTGATTAGATCCTTGCGGAGCACGGGTTACCCACTAGTTCAGAATAAAATCAGGTGAAAACTTTTTTATCTTCTTAATTCTTTCTCAGTGTCTATTTTCTCATTCTTCAATTACACTCACCTACTTGGCAAAACTGTTTTCAATTAGTGAGATAGAACGAGCACAGAGAATACCACTCAGCTCATAAAAGCAAAGGTAAGGTTTAAAATAGCAGAGCACCTACGTACTATTATAACAGTAAGCAAGCAGTCAGTGTTTTATTATTGGGGCGATTCTATTTTAAGACTTGCCAAATATCCAGTGCGCTCTGCGATTTCTCAAAGTCATTGCCAATTCTCATTCCTAAATTTAGGTCGTATGTTTTGCTAGTGATAATGCCGAACTTCTACTTGAGCCTTATGACGAATGTACTTCATAATTTTCTCCTTGCGCCACTATAGTAAAATTGTCTCTAGTATAGTAACTGTCTAGTAAACTGTGTAGTAAACTGTATAGTAAACTGTCTCTAGTCTCTAAGTGCCAGATGCACAAAATCCGGTTAAATTTCAACCGTGATTGATTCCACGAGAACCAATCAGAGAAGCCGTCTTTTCAAAAACGCCTTCTCTGATTGGATCTTGTGGAAAATTAATCACGGTTAAAATTTAACCGGCTTTTGTGCAATCGGGCCACAGTGGATATAATTATTATTGTAATAAGTTTATTATGAATTGGCATAAATAATTGTATTACAATAATAAAAGCGTACAATTTCTAATAATTCGTTCTATGAACTGATTTCAAACACATTATCTTAGAAATGCGAAAATATACTTGATGGGGTCATATAGAGACCGCGCTAGTAATACAGCGTTGATGTTGTTCATTACTTTTAGGGCCGGTTTCTGAGCTCGGGATTTAGCTAAAGTCTAGACTTTAAACAGCTGGAATCAGAAAATTGGCTTTCCGGAACGGGGCGTAGTCGCAGCTTTTATGACAATCCTCATTTTCCCATTTCTATAATTATTGTAAACGGTTTTCCTTGACGAAATTCAAAATAATTCCTAAATAATTCAAAATAGCTGAAACTTTATTCTTTTTTCTCTTTATTCTATTTTATGTTTAATCCTCTTGTTTGTCGAAATTTAATTTAAACGTTGCTGTGACAATGACTACGCCAATGACAGAGGCTACGCGCCGTTTCGGAAAGCAAATTTTCTTACTCCAGCTGTTTAAAGTCTAGAACTTAGCTAAATCCCGAGCTCGGAAACCGGCCCTTAATGTTGTTCATTACTTTAGACCAGTGACAAATAACTAGTAGCTCTGTGAACAGTAGACCTCACGCAGTATTCTCATCCACAAGTACCTGATTGAAACTATAGACCTTATGGAAATACAGCAATAGATTGGCTTCTCCACACATCTGTGTAATCACTTGTCAGCTGATTTATGATGAATAATATTCTATAGTCTGATTTTTACTCTAATATTGGCGTATGGAGGAGGCTCCCTTTTCCTTTTATATTATCCTTGAAATGCGAAATTTCCAAAAACGTTGTATATACGTCGACGCGCAATCAAAAAAGGAACTACATTTCAAATTTCATGAAAATCTATTACGGAGTTTCGCCGTAAATGCGCAACATATAAACATTTAAACATTTAAATATTCAAACATTGAAACATTCAAACATTCAAACATTTAAACATTGAGATAAATGCCAAACCGTCGACTTGAATCTTAGACCTCACTTCGCTCGGTCAATTAACAAATAAAAATGGAGAACGAATATCCAGTAACATTATATAAATGTTTCAAGTTAAAAGAAATTCTTTACATAGCTCAGAGCTTTTTGTATAGGTTGCGTGAATAATGACGAAACATGCATGCTGTGATGTCTGTCAATCTCGACAAATGGAATCTGATATCCAAGACGAACCAGATTCGATGCGCCTTCAAAAGCGGTGTGAAGAGAAGTCACGGAATGTCAAATTTTTGGACACTTTGCTGTTAGATGTGCGGTCTAAACCGTCTGTTTTGTCCAAATTTAGCAAAAGATTTGCTGTGAAGGTTTGGAACTGTTGTATGTTGTCCTAGAGATACGATAAAGCTTGAAAGAGATTCTTACAAAAATACTATTCTCTATTATAGATGACTAGCCGTCAGGCTCGCTTCGCTCGCCATATCCGTCTAGCTAGGGGGCTCCGCCCCCTGGATCCCCGACTGGATCGTCCAAGATGAGATCAGCAGGCTCGCTTCGCTCGCCTGCATTTTGCATTTGAGCATTTTTATCATTTATGTTAGGACGATCCAGTCGGGGGTCCAGACTAAACGTCTGGCTAAACGGATATGGCGAGCGAAGCGAGCCTGACGGCTAGTAATATAATATTCCCAGGATTGAAGTAGCAGTGCCCAATCAATTTTTCCGCGATAATGCATTTAAATCTTCAACTTGGTGCCAACCTAACAAAGTCAACTCAACTTAATGCCAACCTGACAAAATTCTTAATTAGTTGCCAGTTAACAACTGTTTCGAAGAGGTACTCTATCTAGATTATAGTTCTATATAGCATATGATATGGAAATTTCAATTGTAATTAAGAGATTGGGAGAAGAAGAATATACATCTAATAAGACGAACTTTAAACCCTTAAAACCACCCTTAGAGTTAAAATATCGCCAAAAGATTTCTTAGTGCGCCTCTAAAGGGCCAACTGAACATACCTACCAAATTTGAACGATTTTGGTCCGGTAGATTTTTAGTTATGCGAGTGAGTGAGTGAGTCAGTCAGTCAGTCAGTGAGTGAATGCCATTTCGCTTTTATATATATAGATTCTCTATCAGTATTTGTTGGTCAAGGATATGATTCCATTCCAAAAATGCTCTTGAAAAGTCAAGAAACTGGAAAGCAATAATTATTACTGATAAATGATTATAAATGAAGCATAGCTTTTGTATCCAATACTTAAACCAAAAAGTCTGAGGCTTGTTGCAAATTGAGACACGACGCGATGTGACACGACTTGACACGACGCGATGCGAGTCTGCTAATGAGTTAATACCATATATATCATTGACCGAGCGAAGTGAGGTCGAAGATTCAAGTCAACGGTTTGGCATTTCTCTTAATGTTTAAATGTTTATATGTTGCGCATTTACGGCGATAGATTTTCAAATTTAATAGATTTTTCATGAAATTTGACAGGTATGTTCCTTTTTTAATTGCGCGTCGACGTATATACAACGTTTTCGGAAATTCCGCATTTCAAGGATAATATAAAAGGAAAAGGGAGCCTCCTCAATACGCCAATATCAGAGTAAAAAAATCAGACTGTAGAATTATTCATCATAAATCAGCTGACAAGTGATTACACAGATGTGTGGAGAAGCCTCCTTCATACGCCAATATTAGAGTAAAAATCATACTATAGAATTATTCATCATAAATCAGCTGACAAGTGATTATACAGATGTGTTGAGAAGCCAGTCTATTGCTGTATTTTCATAAGGTCTATAGTTTCAATCAGGTACTTGTGGATGAGAATACTGCGTGAGGTCTACTGTTCACAGAACTACTAGTAACGTTCACACGTGCTAGCTTCGTCTCAATGTGAACATTACTATAAATGATTGTATCATATTATTCATCTATCAGACACACGTCACGTCGCATCTCATCGTGTCTTAATACGTGGCTTGCCCAAATGATACGTTGCTTCTCTCTCATTCAGTTGTATCATAGAGCAAGCAAGCTTAAATGATACGATGCTTCTCTCTCATTCAGTTGTATCATAGAGCAAACAAGTTTCTCTCTCATTCAGTTGTATCATAGAGCAAACAAGCTTCTCTCTCATGCAGTTGTATCATAGAGCAAGCAAGCTTCTCTCTCATTCAGTTGTATCATGGAGCAAGTAAGCTTCTCTCTCATTCAGTTGTATCATAGAGCAAGCAAGCTTCTCTCTCATTCAGTTGTATCATAGAGCAAGCAAGCTTCTCTCTCATTCAGTTGTATCATAGAGCAAACAAGCTTCCTCTATGATTCTGTAAAGAGCAGTTACTCTGAAGAATACTTGGAGATGTGTGCAGACCTATGAGCCACTGGCACGCGCATTCCATGTTCCATCAACTGATGCTATTCTTACTAGTAGCTCTATGAACAGTAGACCTCACGCAGTTTATTCATCCAAATATCTGATGTCACCTGTTCTAGTTGATTCAGTTGAATCACAATTCACATTTGAATCATAATTTACTCTTAAAAACTGTTATTTGTTTTCTCCAAGATCAAGAACTCACTTATGTTATAAACTCAGTTCACATTTGAATTTGTATCTCATATGATGATTTATCCAGTTTCGTGATAATCTTTCCATCTGATAAAAATATTTCTCAACTACTTTAAGATTAATTTCTTTCAATCAAGAATATTATAATTTCTTTAGCATTATTCAGTTCATTTAATCATTTTTTATTTCATTTTCTTTCAATCACATATTTAATTTCAAATGTGAGAATATTGATACTGATGGGCACGCATCATAAAAAATATTGAAACACTACCTTACAGAAATAGACACGGCCAGTCATCTGTGTAATGCATGCAATGAATGATCCACTTGTCAGCTGATTGATTATGAATAATTATATAGTCTTATTGATCCTATCTTCAAAGTAGATGATATATATAGTGATATCAGAGTATGGAGGAATTCCTTTTCTTTTCATATTATCCTTAAAATGCAAAATTTCAGAAAACCTTGTGTTTTCATCGACGCGCAGTTGAAAAATGAACATTCCTGCCAAATCTCATCGAATTCTATCAACGCGTTTGGCCGTAATAGTGTTACATACAGACAGACAAAAGAAAATCTAGTTGGAGCATAGATCCAACTCAGATATGGAGCATAGATCCAACTATCTATGGAACATAGATCCATTGGAGCATTGATCCTCACTACGTTCGGTCAATTGTATTGATGTTGAATTGTATCAACGTTCGGTATTTGTACAGAAACAGTAAGATACAGATATAACTCAGGTTAAAGAGAAGTGAAATGAGAGTGTTCGTGTCGCATAAGTTAGATACCTTAGACCAGTTATAGAATAGACACGGCCAATTGTATATTTATACTAAAAGTCGATGAAGCCAACATCTACTGCCAAATTCGCCCACCTTGACGTCACAACAGTGACGTCACGCATCGTATAGACATTGTTGTTGAACAATGCATTGTTGTTAAACATAGCTTGTTTTCCAAAGCAGATTATCATTTATTTATGAAAATGGTAATCTCCTGCGCAGCATATAATTGCACTGAAATTTTTAGGAAAAAAAGTGGAATATCTTGTGTAAGTTGAAATTTATACACATAAATATTGTAAGTTGTATCTGTTTTTTTAGATTGGAAGGATTTAGATTTGGATCTTAAATATTCTGAATATCTCTTAAAAAATTCCGATATCACTATCGGATACAAAACCTATGCTTCATTTATGATAACCTAATTTTGTTCAAAACATATTATGTTTCAGCAATTGCTTTTATTACTACGTGAGGTCTTGATCGTTGCAGCAGCGATCAAAAATAATATCATATTATAATTTATTTAGCATTATTCAGTTCATTTAATCATTTTTTATTTCATTTTCTTTCAACCACCTATTTAATTTCAAATGTGAGAATATTGATACTGATGGGCACGAATCATAAAAAAATATTGAAATCCTACCTTATAGAAATAGACACGGCCAGACATCTGTGTAATGCATGCAATGAATAATCCACTTGTCAGCTGATTGATTATGATATATATTGATTATAATAATATATATGATTATTATATATATCTTATTGATCCTATCTTCAAAGTAGATGATATATATAGTGATATCAGAGTATTGAGGAATTCCTTTTCTTTTCATATTATCCTTGAAATGCAAAATTTCAGAAAACCTTGTGTTTACATCGACGCGCAGTTGAAAAAGGAATATTCCTGCCAAATCTCATCGAATTCTATCAACGAGTTTGGCCGTAATAGTGTTACATACAGACAGATAAAAGAAAATCTAGTTGGAGCATAGATCCAACTCAGATATGGAGCATAGATCCAACTATCTATGGAACATAGATCCATTGGAGCATTGATCCTCACTACGTTCGGTCAATTGTATTGATGTTGAATTGTATTAACGTTTGGTATTTGTACAGAAAGAGTTAGATACAGCTATAACTTAGGTTAAAGATAAGTGAAATGAGAGTGTTCGTGTCGCATAAGTCTATACCTTAGACCAGTTATAGAATAGACACGGCCAATTGTATATTTATACTAAAAGTCGATGAAGCCAACATCTACTGCCAAATTCGCCCACCTTGACGTCACAACAGTGACGTCACGCATCGTATAGACATTGTTGTTAAACATAGCTTGTTTTCCAAAGCAGATTATCATTTATTTATGAAAATGGTAATCTCCTGCGCAGCATATAATTGCACTGAAATAGTGGAATATCTTTTCATGTGTGAGTTGAAATTTATACACATAAATATTGTAAGTTGTAACTGTTATATTATCCTTGGTTATGATGTAAGTGAACTCATTGCAGCATGACAATAAATTAGTTTTGTAGGCTACCGTACTTTATTATTTTCAAAACACATTATACAGTAACTTTGAAGCCGATATCACATAACACATCATAAATTAACATATATTATATAACATAATTAACGATATATTATATCGTTCTTGCCCGTAGCTAGAAATAACCTTAAAACACCATGAATCTGAAATAGACACAATCTGAAAGTTTTCAATACGATGCGTGACGTCACTGTTGTGACGTCAAGGTGGGCGAATTTGGCAGTAGATGTTGGCTTCAGAGGCTAGACTTCCCAGCGTGTCTATTCTTTAACTGGTCTAAGGTCTATACACACGTTCTGTACGTTCACGATATATACGGGGTAAGATATACCTAGTTATATTCGTGGTAAGGAGGACTTAGAGGTACAGGATCTCACATAAAAATTTGTTCTATTTCTCGCCTTCTATTTCTATTTTCAAATTCTCAATACCTTGATATAGGTCTTTTTTTCCTATCTTCTTTCTCCTTATCCGATTCTTCCTCCAGAATTATACTTCTTCTATAACCATATTCTATTTGTCACAACAATAATTGATAATGCCACAGGATAATTGACTAATCACTTTCGATATCCTTTTCCCCTTATCCTATTCTCCTTCATCTTCACTCTTTCTGCTCAACTCATTCCTTCTTCCTCTTCTCCCTCAACAATCTCTTTCCTTGTTTCTCATTCTTTTACTCGTATTTTCCTCCTCTTTTCTTATTCTTCTACTCGTATTTTCCTTCTCTTTTCTCATTCTTCTGATCGTATTTTCCTCCTCTTGTCTCATTCTTTTACTCGTATTTACCTCCTCTTTTCTCATTCTTCTAATCGTATTTTCCTCCTCGTTTCTCATTCTTCTACTCGTATTTTCCTCCTCTTTTCTCATTCTTCTACTCGTATTTTCCTCCTCTTTTCTTATCCTTCAACTCGTATTTTCCTTCTCTTTTCTCATTCTTCTAATCGTATTTTCCTCCTCTTTTCTCACTCATTCTTTTACTCGTATTTTCCTCCTCCTATTCTCTGTCTTCCACAATCTTTTTGCAAATCCTATTTTCTTCTCATTCTATTCTACTTCTTCTTTCCGTTCCCTTCTCTACAAACCACTATTGTGCTCCACTTCATTACTTTTTTCCTCCAACTCACTCTATTCCTTTCTCACTCCATTCGAGTGGAAACCTCTCTCACTCACTCACTTGCCAAATACTCCAAGTAAGTTACCATATCCTATTCTCCTTCATCCAATCTTCACTTTTTCTGCTCAATTCATTCCTTCTTTCTCTTCACCCTTCAATCTCTCTCCCTCAACCATCTCTATCCTCGTTTCTCAATCTTTTACTCGGATTTTCCTCCTCCTATTCTCTGTCTTCCACAATCTTTTGCAAATCCAACTTTCTTCTCATTCTATTCTCTGCTACTTCTTCTTTCCGTTCTCTTCTCTACAAACCACTATTCTGTTCCACCTCTTAACTTTTCCTCCAACTCCTTCTATTCCTTTCTCACTCCATTCGAGTGGAAACCTCTCTCACTCACTCACTAGCTAAATACTCTAAATAAGTTAGGTCGCCATACTTGGTTTAAGAAGAGAGATTTGCAGCAGCCGTGACAACAGTAGCCTGACTCTAAAGTGGGCGTGGCTTCCTCATCATCACACAGCAGCAAATCCCCCGTTGCCATGGCAACCGCACAGGGGCAAATCCCCCCTGGGAAAGGATCAATTTCCACCGAGCCCCCTCGCATCCTTTCTTTAGAAACAAAGAGGCACCTACTTCAACCTCCCCCTCCACCGCTGCATCAGGGTCTTGCTAGGCACTAGGCACTTCTTCTCTGCCTTCTTCTTCTTCTTCTTCTTCTTCTTCTTCTTCTTCTTCTTCTTCTTCTACTACTTCGTC
>NC_052514.1:36003262-36112308 GCF_014356525.2 Nilaparvata lugens | reverse complement strand
TCGTGAAGGTGATATTGTTGTAGACTAGGTCCTGTAGTACTACTTACTCCACAAACTATAAATCATGAAAATGACTAAATATTGTCAAAACCAAACAATACTTGGGCGTTTAAAGAAGTCTCGACCAATGACAGTTCAGCTCGACTGTCATTGGCCAACAGCTGATGACCAATCATAAAGGTGCGTACAGATATACGCGCCTCGAACATGAGCAATTCACTTTTAATCAGCTGACTATATCTGTATTTTTACAGAAACGGTAAGATACAGCATAGCCACCTCTAATACAAGGCCTTGGCCTACGATATTGCAACGTCAATAATGTGAAAAGTATATATTTTATTTATATTA
Organism: Nilaparvata lugens; assembly: GCF_014356525.2. NCBI lineage: Eukaryota > Metazoa > Arthropoda > Insecta > Hemiptera > Delphacidae > Nilaparvata > Nilaparvata lugens. The sequence goes on along the minus strand of NC_052514.1, from coordinate 36,111,957 downwards.
TTATATATATATATATATATATATATTATAATATATCTATTATATATATATATATAATATATAATATTATATATATATATTATTTTTTTTTTTTAAGTGTATTTTTTTTTAAATCTTTTTCAACAATCATGTATTAGATTCTAGGCCCACACTGCAACGTTGCAATATCGTAGGCCGGGCCTTGTACTGTATTAGAGGTGGCTATGGATACAGATATAAAAAGCTTGGTATCAGCTGATTAAAAGTGAATTGCTCATGTTCGCGGCGCGTATATCTGTACGCACCTTAAGGCTTTACTCATACTGCTTTTAGTTCAACAACTGAAAATATTAAACTATTAAAAATAAAATTTATCTAATGAGTTATAGCTTTTGAAAATATCATGTCGTTTCCATCCAGTATCTATGTCATAGGCTACATCGTAGGACACATGTAAAAGTTTGATTTATATAGTCAGATTTTATAATGTATTAATTGTAATGGTTTGATTCACATGAAGGCTGTTTATTTATGATTATCAGGTAACCCGTGCTCTGCAAGGATCCAATTAAAAACTTGACAAACTGTAATCTTGAAGAATTTAAAATAGGCCCATAACCATCCCCGGTAAATTAATCAGTCCAGTATTTCAGACGTGATGATGCGTCATTCGTGAAGTTCCTATCCCGTACGTGTATAAGCCAGTTCTTTACTTTATTATATTATGGATTTGATTTATTTTTATTTATTTATTTACAATGCAAATGACACTAATGTAATAACATTGAAAGATAAAATAATAAGATAGTCCTGTGCTATTTTTCTTCAAATTTATATGTGAAAAGACCGAAATAAGGTTAGAATTTCACGTGTACAATTTTGATAAAATTTTAGTTCAAAACAAAACTGAAAACTATAAATTTTGAATTTAGATGGCTTGAATAAATAAATTAATTAGAAATATTCCACTCAATTACCACTTGTAACGAATAATATCATAGCCACCTCTAATACAAGGCCCCGGCCTACGATATTGCAACGTCGCAGTGTAGGCCTAGAATCTAATAGGCTACATGATTGGTGAAAAAGATCAGCTGGTATTCTTTTAAATCTTTTTCACCAATCATATATTAGATTCTAGGCCTACACTGCGACGTTGCAATATCGTAGGCCGGGGCCTTGTATTAGAGGTGGCTATGATAATATTGAGTTACATAATGTGAAATAAAATAACAGGCTTTCCGCCCGAAACTACTTCTTCTCCAAATTTCTTTAGAGCAGTCCAGAGTTCATGTTGTTATTCAAACTCCACTGAGAATATAGTCTATGAATGATTGATACAAGGTCAAATCATGACAATAATGGAGGAGGAACAACAGCCTGAAACCAGACCTTTCAGGCAAAAAAGGACAGAAAGTAAAGAAACTAACAGTGAAAACTTACTTGAGTGGAAAGAAAGTAAAATGCAATCGATAGAAACAATCAGAAAAATTGATTCAGATTCAGATTCGGATTCCTTTATTCATGTGTTTAACAAAACATAATTCAACTTACGTTCTAGCGTTAAAAATAAATACCAGTAGCGGTAAAATGACATGGTGAATCATATTAAACTAATGAGTTCTACAATAATATTGAGCAAGAAAAGTGATAAAAAATGCAAAAGTTAAGGTACTACTGTAATGTTTTCACATGAAACGGTGAAGTTTGGACCTTAAGAAGTCCATTCTCAGAGAGGGTATCAAGGATACCTCCCCTTCAGCACTTAACCGTAGAAAAAAGTTAAAAATTCAAACGAAATATTATGTCTAAGCGAAAAAAAAATTAAGACTAAAAATATCAATAAGTAAAAACCAAATCATAGAAACGATAAATCATTCAGAGTTAAATCAATTAACAGAGAAAAGTAAATAATTATATGGATAAAAATAAAGAAAAAGTTAATTCCCAATAATTAGAAAATCGATATGATATAATAGTTGGAATAAAGTTGATGTAGGAGGAACAAAAGCTTCAAGCTAAACCATCTAGGTTAAAAAGAACAAAGAGTGTAGAAATTAACAGTGGAGACATACTTGAGAGAAAAGGAGAAACATGCAATTGATGGGGAAAAACCATGTACCTTCTATACAAACGATTCGTGTACTACCTCATCTCAACCCCTAGTTTAGATTACAACTGATGTTCTCCTGCCTGTTGCAAAAACATCGACTCAAGAGTTTGAGGGGTGATACAGTGTTGAATAGAGAGAGAAGGATGTGTAATATTCTGGGTGACTCCATGACTCCATGTATGATGTTTAAAGGTGGTAGGGGGTTTGGCTCGAGTACGAACTATATAGTGAGATCCATGTTATAATCATAGTAGAGAAAGATAGGACACCAGCGTTGCCGATTCTCTGTCTTGTGACTGCCTTCTATGTACCGGTACATCTGCTGAAATATATTTAGTCGATTTATAAATTTATATAAATAATATTATTCTCAACTATGAATGATTGGTCAATGAACAACAGCCTTAGAGCCCAAAACTGTCCATTCCCAATTTTTATAGAAATTGTCCAAAAATTGGTTAAAAATGATCAATTGTATTTTATTCGTCAAGAAGATATATATTTTTTAATGATTTAATAATATACTTCCATACTTGAGAAAGAATATAATGTTATTCAACATATATTCATTTGTAGCCTATGAACGATTTGGCAACGGTGCGGGGGTGGAAGAGGATAGAGCTATCTGCCTTGTCTAATGACAGACAAGGTTATCAAACCAGTGTTAATTGGTTCCTGACTCTATATAACGTTATTGATGATTTGGTGAAGAAATTGAAATGGACATAGCCTACATAATATTTGGACAATTTGAGACAAAATTAGAAATTTGAAGAAGTTTTGGGCAATAGCCCGAGTTATTTTTCTTTTCCGACTGTTGTATTGTCTGTTCTATCCAAGAAAAAAAATAAATATAACGTTAATTTTACTATAGAAATATAACTCAATGTGCAGAAAAAGTTGGCTTACAAATATCCTTCGAAAAAACAGTGTTCACAACCACAAACCTAGAAGTTACCAGACTACAAACTAAATATGGAACAATCAACAGGGTTCCAAGTTTTAAATATTTAGTAGAGGTTATTTCGGAGCGATTATCACAGCAGATAGAATAAAGAAAGCTCGTAAAGGCTAGGGCTGGTGCAATCCATTTACAATAAAAAATGCTTGTCTCTTCACACTAAAATTAGACTTAATACGTAATAAAGCCATCAATGCTATATGCCAGTGAGACCCTAAATCTCAACAGGAAAGCTGATCAAGAAATTTGAAGAAAGAAAAAGGAAAATAATTAGAAAAATTCTAGGTCCGAGATTAACTGAGAATGGTTATAGATTACAGAAAAATAGCACAGTTGAGCAACATTCAATATTGTAACAGACATGAGAAAAAGACGTCTAAAATTCTATGGTCATATCATGAGGCTCCTGACCATAGAATCACAAAAAAATAGTAAAATATGTAGCTTCGCTTGCCTATGGAGGAGATGGATATGAATGTTAAGAAAGATCTAGTTTTGGCAGGAATTACTGATGATGAAATTAAAAATAGAAATAATTTCAAAACAAAAGTGAACAAATGGAAATTATTCCAGAGATAAAAGCACCAAGAGTTGGCACAAGATGGAGTGAAGAAAGAAAAGCTGCATTTTCTCAGAGAATGAAAAGCTGGTGGGCGAACAAGAAAACCGCCAAGTCTAATAAAAATCGATGATCATGATTTTACTCAGCGTCTTCCACTTCGGGAGCTCTACGACTAATAATACTAATATAACTCAAGAAATAACTTATGATTTGAGTCGAGCTCCAAGTACAGGAGCCTACCGTCTAAGAGATAAACGTTCTTCTATTTCTAATATTGCTCCAGAGATTCTCTACTAAAATAGCGTATACTAGTAGTTCTGTGAACAGTAGACCTCGCGCAGTTATAAACCGCAGCCTCCTCTTATACTGTCCATCAGAGTAAATCCTGTCTGTATGACGTGTCGGCGAGATATCGTTATAGGAACATCAAAAGATAATCTACATACTGACAACCCGAGACAGGTCATCCCGAATTAAAAGCAGAGAAAGGTCGAGAGAAAATACTATGTTATTTTAGCTATTAATTACATGCGTCATTGCATGCAATGCATAGTGCATTTTTAATAGTGCATAAAAATTGTATGCAAAGACGCATGCAATTAATAAACCACACGACAGCTGATTTATTACCAAGTTACATTGATATATTAATTGCATGCGTCATTGCATGCAATTAATAATCCACTTGACAGCTGATTTATGATGAATAATACTTAGACCTATTCTGAAGTCTGATTTTTACGGTAATATTGGCATTCGAAGGAGACTCCTTATCCTTTTGTGTTATCCTTAAAATACAAAATTTAATAAAACCTTATGTATACGTCGACGCGAATTTCAAGAAGGAACATAACTAGTAGTTCTGCGAACAGTAGACCTCGCTCATGAATACTACATTCAATCTAATGAGAAGGGCCAGTACAGTAAGTACAGTATATTGTGAAGATTTAGCAATGTCATCTATTATTTTCTCCATTGAAAGTGCTAGAAACACTGTTTCCAGGGACACCGGACTTATCAAGGAGGTACCTTTATTATCAAATACATACAAATTTTATCTTTTGAATGGAAAACACTAAGAAATTTTCAAAAAACCACAGATTTATTGATACTTTGAAAGACCGGTTTCGGTTTTTATCAGAGTTTATCAGAGATTAACAATGGTGTAATCACCGAAACCGGTCTTTCTAAGTATCAATAAATCTGTGGTTTTTTGACAATTTCTTAGTCTTTTTAATTTAATATTAATTATTACCACAATATCAACTTCTCAACTACACAAAAAAATTACCTTTATACCTTTACATACAATTTGTTTTCTACAACGGGAGTGTTGGACTCCATAAAGATTTGTTTTTAATAATTTATCCAATTAATTTGATAAATCATTTAATAATAATAATAATATGTTTCAATTCAATTATCCTATCTAATCATAATAATTTATTTTATATGATATTTATTAGAATAAGAAAAACAATAATACAGTAGCCTCTCTCTTAACCGGACACCTTTTAACCGGAATCGGTTCAACCGGCTACACTCCACGGAAGTGACATCTCTTTAACCGGAAAATAATTATCAGCACATCGGTTCAACCGGACTGGATTGGCAGGAAATGGAAACTGCTGTTACAACTTTTCTCGGGGAAAGACTATTTTCTTGTGTTTTGTGTTCACAGATATCATAATAAGCGTCTAGTTTTATTATTTTTACGTAAAAGTCATTATTGGCTTATAAACTACAAAATATGCGTACCAATTTAACGACTTTGAGGGAACGTCGGTTTAACCGGAAAAAACGTTATCCGGACTGGCCTCAGTCCCGATGAGTCCGGATAAGAGAGAGGCTACTGTATTAGTATTATCCATCTGCAAAAAAATTCTGGTACGAACGAGATTTGAACCTGGGTCCCACAGAGTGGAGTCCACGCTCTTACCGACTCGGCTACCATGTAATCATAAAAGCAATTGCGAAAAAGTATGAATATGAATTGCTGTATCTTCAAAGACACATCCTTTCTGGATGAAGGTTAGAATGCGGATTTTTAGATATTACGAAAAAAAACAGAGGTCTTATCAAAAATCGTTACACATACGTTTCTGCGCCTTGTTTCAAAGAACTTGCGTACCAAATTTCATCCAAATCGGACAATAAATGCGACTGTAACTGCGGTACAAACAAACAGGCAAAAAAGATCGAGTCGAAACTAAGACCTCAGCTTCGCTTCGGTCAACTATCAAATTTCATGAAAATCTATTGCTGCTTTTCGCTGTAAATGTGGAACATATAAACAAAAATTAATATAAACCTAAAGAGAAATGCAAAACTGTCGACTTGAGTCTCAGACCTCATTTCGCTCGGTCAATTAACGTAGATTGAATAAATAAAACTACACAACCTCAAATGATATCCGTGAGAAAGGAAGTGGGCTACTATATAGCAATACAATAACGAAATGAAGAAGAAGAAGTTGAAGCTTAGAGAGATGCTGGAATGCTGGAAGCTCCAGACCATTAAAACTTAATGTTGGTTGATTCTATTATTGTTCAGCGCCTACACTGCTATAGTTAGGTCCAAGTTATAATGATGGCAGTGGAGAGAGATAAAAGAACAGCGATGCCGATTCTCTGCCTTGCCACTGATAGCTGATGAATTATTAACTGTTTATTCTTGTTAAAAAGATCAGTTGTATTTTATCCGCCAAGAGAAATATTTCCATTATTAAATTAATGTTACATTTTTATGATTGGGATGAAATATTTTGTAAATTAATTATATTTCTACATTGTTAAAAAACGAGCTAGAAAAGGATAGCGCTATCTGGTTTGTCGAATGATGGACAAGGATAGCAACACCAATGTTAATCGAATACTGCCATTATAACGTGGACCTCACTATATACATGGGTGGGCGCTTAAAACCTCTAGCTCCCAACAATTTCCCTTCCTCCTCGTCCATCTCATCCTCCTCCTCCTCCTCCTCCTCCTCCTCCTCCGACACCTCCTCCATCTCATCCTCCTCCACCACCTCCTCCTCCTTCTCCTCCTCCTCCACCTCCTCTACCTCCTCCTTCCCCTCCACCTCCTCCTTCACCTCCTCCTCCATCTCCTTCTACTCCTCCTCCTCCTTCACCTTCCTCTCCTCCTCCTCCTCCTCCTCCTACTCCTCCTCCTCCTCATCCTCCAGGAGTGCACCTGCACCTCACCGCTTCAATTAGCTGCTCAACAATAAGGAGGTAGAAATGAGAAAAAGAAGGAAGATAGAAGAAGGATTAGAGAAAGAAGGACGAAAAGAAAGAATGAAAATTTATTTTTCTGATTCCATTAGTACAGTGACGCGGTCATTCATTCATAATAGTAAACTGATGTGTGTGTGATTCACTCAAAAATGTCAGTATTGATTGAATAAGAAACATAATAGATATTTGCATAGAATACTGACAGTATACTGTTTTTGAGACCACTTCATTCATAAAGTACACTCGGCTTGAAAGGATGTTTTTGTGAATGAAAGCAAGTCTGGACTAAACTATTACAGATTAACTTGTAATTACTATAAGGCTGTTGCACTGATGAATTGTGAAATCTTTCAATGAATTGGATTATAATAATTATTTTAGGAGCCATTATGACTACGAGATGGAGAAGCAATACTAGGGGAATTTAAAATTGAATATCATAATAAGAAAACAAAGATATTGTCAAATTTCACTAAAAATTTATTAAAAACTTTATAACAGAACCATGGTTTCTGTATCCTCATTCCTCAGTACAGCTGATGATGCGTTGGTTAACTACGTGAAACCATGGTTCTGTTTTAAAGTTTTTAATAATTTTTTAGTGAAATTTGACAATATCTTTGTTTTCTTATTATGGAGATATTTCACAACATCACTATCAATTCTACTAATTTTTTTAATTGAATATCAATTGAAATAGAGATCAAACGCCTACAGTATGGCGTTGATTACTTTATCAGAAGAAATTATCCAGTGTTAAAATATACGTAACTTAGCAACCTTTGATTCATGAACCGCGCGACCTATAAACTAAGCTACGGAATCACTTGAAGTATGCCCTGTTTGGTTGGGCTTTATAGTTGCGAAAACTTTGAATCAAAATTTTAATAAATTTGTTTTTATAATCAATTTGGGATAAATTGATTAATAACATGGAATAAGATAAGATAAGAAGATAAGAATGTTTATTCGCCAAAATTACATAGTTACAAAACATGAATGATACATACAAAATGCATAATGAAAATGTAAATTATAATAGATCTAAATGATTTGGCACAGCCAGCAAAGTTGAACTTGTGCGCTAGCTGTGAGGTCATAAAGCAACAGTACGAAGTAGCCTATTGCAATACTGAAAAATGGAAAAATATATACCTATATAATAAATATTATAGTAATGCTCCTTATAAATACTACAATGATAAGAATTGAATAATTTCGTGTTTAAACCATTATACAGGTGATAACCAAAACAAGTCATACAGCCTACTTTAAATCTTCTAAATGTAAACTAATGAAGAAGAATACAATAAAATGAAATTTTCAGTTGTGAGCACATCCCAGTTTTCCATAAATAATACAAAAGATAGAAAGACATTCAAACTCAGATGAATCATGCTATATTTATTAACATTTAGGCATTGTAATATATATTCTGCTCAACCATACATTTATTTCCTTGATAAGGGCTTTAGTAATTTTTGAATAATTAGTTTTATCGGAATTTTGTTTGAAAATATATTGCAAAGATAGGTGAATTGGTGTCGACAAACTACTAGTTTTATTAAGTTGATATTGAAAGAATCATGAATAGATTTATTAACATTTAGGCATTGTAAAAATATATTCTGCTCAACCCATACATTTATTTCCTTGATAAGTGCTTTAGTAATTTTTGAATTAATTAGTTTTATCGGAATTTTGTTTGAAAATATATTGCAAAGATAGGTGAATTGGTGTCGACAACTACTAGTTTTATTAAGTTGATATTGAAAGAATCATGAATAGATTTATTAACATTTAGGCATTGTAAAATATATATTCTGCTCAACCCATACATTTATTTCCTTGATAAGTGCTTTAGTAATTTTTGAATTAATTAGTTTTATCGGAATTTTGTTTGAAAATATATTGCAATGATAGGTGAATTGGTGTCGACAAACTACTAGTTTTATTAAGCTGATATTGAAATTATTTAATGCTAATGAACGAGTTTGGTACGGTATATTTCTAATTTCTAGATAATAATCTAATTGATTTCCGATTCCGTACATGTGTAAGACGATTCTTTCCATTATTATATTATAGAAGATTATGATGATTTTCATGACACTTGGAATTTGTACAGATAAAATCTATTGCAAGGTGGTTACGTATCGGCGTAGGGCTATTTTTCTACTTGTTTCCACTCTCATTTGATAAAAAGGGCATGAAAGTACTACAGAAAAGGATCATACTCATATCTTCTATGATATACTAAAGGAAATAATTGGCTTATACACATACGGGATTGGAAATTCACGAATGACGCATCATCACGTCCAAAGACCTTGAAGATGCATAGACTCACATGCAGCGCTAGTGTCGTACTTGGAATTGAAATCCGCCATTGAGGGGGCAAACCATTAGATTATTACATACCAATGCCACCAATGCCTTTTGTGATCTATAGTATTACAAATAAATGATATATAAAAAACCCCAATGGCGGCCTTCAATTTCAAGTAAGAGCTATCATTGGGAAGGCATAGGCATTGTGGGTCTATATCTCTTTAAGGTCTTTGATCACGTCTGAACTACTGGACTGATTAACTTGAAATTTTGAATATAGATTCTCAATTTAGTTGATGGTTATGGACCTAATTTAAATCCTCCAGAATTTCAGTAGATCGAGTTTTCAATTTGTCGAGTATTTAATTGAACCTTTGCGGAGCAAGAGTTGGTTACCTGCTAATCGATTATGAAACTTATAATATTGATTTTCCATCCAATACGACTATGATGATAGTGATGATGATTATGATGATGATGATTATGACGATGATGGTGATAAAAATGATGAGCATGGAAGGTCAACCAGATGTTTATTCGAACACCTGCCGTTTTCATAGCAGCAAATAGAGCAGTGTTTTATTGAAATTGGGGTGAATGATTTTCGACGATGATTGCAATGATGATGATGATGATACTACCCTCTAGGCCTCCTACCATTTATGCGTTAATATACCATGATAATGATGATGATAATGATGATCGTCGTTTAATAAGTGGTATTAGCCTAACCCAGTGATCGATGAGAACCTATTAAACGGTATTTGGATGGATGTTTAAAAGGTCCTTCCGTGAAAAGAGAAAAAAAGAGAGAGAGAGAGAGATGTTGAAAGAGGAAGAAAAAGAAGAGAGAGAAAGTGTGAGAGTGGGAGAGAGTGAGAGTGTTTGAATGGGAGAGCGTGAGAGGGGGTTGATTGATTGATTGATTGATTATTTATGTAGATTACAATATATACTGGCTTATACACTTATATAAAATAGCTTACAATACAGCAAAATTATAGATGAATTTACATAATATAGACTAAGAAAATAATTAATGAACTGTTTATAATACGAAAAAAGCAATTTGTAATGACTAAAGATAATTACTTGTTATGCATCTACATAAATTGGCGGAGCTTTGGACATATCAATGTCCATTCTTCGGAGAGAATATTTAAAATATCCTTCCCACTAACTCTCTACCAAAACGTTAATTTAATTAATTAAACTAAGGATTTATTTATAAATGGAAATATGGTAAAAGTTTTAATTAATAAGAATATTAAGGAGAAAAAAACAGAAAAATAATACAGTAAAATAATTATATAGGTAGATAAGACATCATTGATCAATAAAATGGGTTATTCTGAAAGTAGATCAGGGTAATAAACTTTCAGTAATATGCAGCAGTATACAGTGGATAATTAAAATAACATGATTTTAAATGTATATATATATATATATATATATATATATATATATATAAATACAATTCATTCTATAACAGGTTTATAGGTTTGTATTGGTGGGATGGGGGAGGGATGGTTGTCATGTGATCGTTCTAGGGCCGGACAGTTTCAGTCATCTGTTCCAAAAGATGTTTTTTTAAAGTCAGGATGAACTCGCTCGGCTCTCGATGGATCTGATAGAAACAGGAAGTGCATTCCAGCCATGCACGACAGGCATTGACTAAAAACGATTTTGTGAAAATAGTGGTTCGATGGTTGGGTATCCTTAAAGTACTTTCTCCGGTTCTAGTAGACTATGTGAAGCATCTATCATTCTATCTACCTTTAGAAACAAATTTGAAATCATCTTTGAAATAGTTCGGATTTCCGTAATTCAAGATATCTCTAACAAGCTTGACTATTCGAAAACGTCTTTGATCGGGAAACTTCAATGGTGGTGAACTGGCAATGTGGGCAGGGGTGATATGTTCATGACGTTGAAGAGAGTAGACGAAACGTAGACAATAATTTTGACAACGCTGTAGTTTATCGTTCAGAGTGACTTGCATATCGTTGAGAACAGTTAATTACAATACATTAAATGTGGGAAAATAAGAGATTGAACCAATAACAATTTAATGTTTCTAGGGAGGATATCGTGCATTTTCTTTAATGCATGCATGGCTGAAAATACCTTTTTACAAGTTTTGTTCACTTGTTCTGACTTGTTATTCATAATGATTCCTAAATTTTTCACTGAGCTACAGTAAGGAATGTCATTACCATCTATTCTAATTTTGTGAATCGATTCAAGGTCAATACTGTTTATAAGACGAGAATATCCAATTATAATGGGTTGTGTTGTGTTTCAAGAGAGAGAGTGATAGATAGAAAGAGAGAGAGGGAGGGCGAGTGAATGAGAGAAAGGGAGAGAGAAGGAAGAGCGACAGATCGAGAGTGCGAGAGATTGGGAGTGTGAGTTCTTTAGAGTTCTCTATTTATCTATGTTACAATAGAGAGATATGAGTGTGATATTTGATATTTATTTAATGCATCTTACATTGCCAGGTCTGGGAAAGAAAGAAAGAAGTTCTCTGATAGAAAGAAGGAAAGGGAGAGAGAATAATCGAGAGTAAAGTGTGCATGTGTATGAGAGTGCGTGAATGATAGCGGTCTGTGTGTGAGCAGGAAAATTATTTTCATGTGTATCATGAATTCTTATCCTTCTTCATCTTCCACTTTCTTCTCCTTCTTCTTCTTCTTCTTCTTCTTCTTCTTCTCTTCTTCTTCTTCTTCTTCTCTTCACCTTTTTCCTTCGCCTGACTTTTTTTCCTGTCTTCTCTCACTTCTTTCTCTTCTTCTTCTTCTCCTTCTTCTCATTCTCCTCCTCTCAATCTCATCTCTTTATATTTGGGACATTCTCGTTCAGTTCTTCTCCATTCTTCTCTCCTTTTTACCTGTTACCATTCCTCTTTTATCATTCTTTGTTACGATTCTTCCAAATTCTTATCTAATGTATCTCTGGCCAGTATTTTTTTATTGAATCTATCTTGTTTACCTTTCCTTATATTATTCTCTATCAACTAATTTCAATCATGCACTTCAATCCCAAATTATTTTCTATATCCACTTCCAATCCCATCCCAACAATGATCTTCAAAGTTTTCTCTCCGTCTTCTTCTCCATCTTCTCCCCTGTTCTTCTTCTTTCGTGGGAGTTGTGTCACCTGGTGATCACGTGTGCTGAAGAAGAGATTTCCTCCTAGTCTTCTCTCTCTCACACTTTTTTTCTCTCTCTCTCTCTCACACCCTTTCTTCTTCCAACCCTCGACTGGAGAAGCCTCCTCTCAGTCTCCTCGCTCACTCACTCTCTCACACACTCTCTCTCTCTTTTCTCAACCCTCGACGAGAATCAAGTTTGTCAAGCCACTGAGTGGCACTGAAAGGTCTAGAAGAGAGAGAGAAGGAAGGAGGGGAATGTGAGATAGAAAGAGGAAGATAGTGCTAAGAATAGAGAAAGAGAGAAATCACTTTTTGAGGCCCCCTAGCTACTTATGGGCACATGTAATGCTCTTGTGAACACTACTTGAACACCATAGAACTGTACTCTAGGTTCAGTATTCTGTGGTTAGGAATCTTTTTTCTAGACATTTTGTAGATGAATTGCAGGTATTTTATAGGTAGTGACAAGGCTGAACCAACCTCGGACAATATGTAACCTTATCCAAATTTGGGAGAGGAATAGCATATGGTTACCTTATTTTTTCTCTCCCTATAATTTTGATGATGTACTTATTGTATGAATCAATAAAGAATAAAGAAGTGATTTCCCAAGCTATCTTTCCAGATATATCTAAGAAAGAATGACTTCAAATCATGATTTTTATCTTAAGAGCTCAACCTCCTAGAAACTCCATTCTTGGATTCTAGCTTACTCCTCAATTTGTAAACCCTATTCTTATTAGTCTACTCGAATCCTTGAGTCCATGATTCAGGGAAGAAAGAGTTGTAATCTAAACAAGGGGCTAAAGAACTACAAGAATTGTTTGTATAAAAAAATCTATCTCCATACTCCTATCAACTTCTTCTTACTTTCTCTGTAGGTCTACTTGATTTCATGTTATTATTTCTCATTTCTAGTATAATCAATCTCTATAATCTGTCTATAATCTATAATCTCTCCATAATCAATCTCTATTCCACCTCTTCAACCTCTATAATTATTATTATCGTAAGGCTTTCAATGGTCCAAAGTCCCCTATCATCTATAATCTCTATAATCTGTCTATCATCTATAATCTTTTTATAAATCAATCTCTCTTCTACCCCTTCAAGCTCTATAATTATTATTGCGTATGGTTTTCAATGGTTCAAAGTTCCCCAATGGGAAAAATTTGGAAACCGGTCGCAAAGGTTATAGCATAGAGAAACAATACGTAAGTAGATATCCCATGGTATAGGGCGTTTATGTCGTTACTTTTACTGTCATCTCAAGCCGACAGTCCACGTAGTTCTTTCTTGTGAAGCTGTGTGACGCTGGTAGTCTCTCATACTGTGCTGTTCATACACTCCCACCACAACAAAACAGTAATAATCGACAATAATCCACAGAAATCGGCTTGAGATCACAGTAAAAGTTGCAACATGAACGCCCTATACCATGGTATATCTACTTACACTATTGTTTCTCTATGGTTATAGTGAGCACAATACTTCAAATTTACACTTTCACTTCGAAATAGAGGAGAAATTTGTTTCCTCTTCAATTTTAATTATTTATTGTATTGGTCTATTGTATTGTATTGTATTGTATTGGTCTATGGTAATTCCTCCCACGAGTATCAGAGTGAGGTTGTTCAGGTTTATTTGGTTCTAGTGAACCGTATGAGGAAGTTAATAAATATGACATAAATAAATATTCCATGTCAATAATGGAATTTAATAAAACATTCGAATAGAGCATGTTGAATTATAAAAGAACACGTAAAAACGAGCCCATATTTAGAAAAACTGAAAATATATCCTCTATCTGGCAATTTAAAATGAGAAAAACTGCTCTTTCAACGTACTTAAAGCAGTTCAATTGCGTGAACTAGCAGAATAAATACGGCCCTTCAAATTTCAATAGCCTATCAAAATTCACGAAATTACAACAAAACACTCAGCAGCGAAGCCCTATTCAGAACAACTGGAAAAACTCATCCCCTATCTAGAACTACTAGAGAATAACTACCCCTTTCCATTTAGAGTTCCATCCTAAATAAAAAAAGAAATCATCCCCTATTTGAAGCTAACAATTCCCTAGTAGTTGTTGAGTGAAGAGTCGGCGACCCAGATTCATGAAGGGTTTCTGGTGCCATCGGGAGACATCCCCTAATTTAGGGGGGTGGTAAGGGGTTATAAATAGGTGTGGGGAGGAGGGGGGCGTAAGTGAAGGGGTCTCACAAATCACGCCCCCCAAACTCGAGCATCGAATCACGCGATCGAGGAGGCACTGACTTTTCAGTTCGTGATTATATTGCATCTCGTTTATAGAGCTAGCTTGTTCTTCTCAGACTTCTACTGCTGCTCCTTCTTCTTCTTTGTCTTCTCCTCCTTCTTCTTCTTCTTCTTCTTCTCATTCTTCTCCTCCTTTTTTCTTTCTCCTCCTTCTCCTTCTCCGCCTTCTCCTTTTCCTCCTCCTCCTTACTCTTTTTTTTCTTCTTCCTGTTCCTGTTCCTCTTCCTCTACTTATTATCCATCTACTTCTTCTTTTCCTCCTTCTTCTTCTCCTCCTTCTTCATCTTCATCTTCTTTTCCTTCTGGTCCTACTTCTCCTTCTCCTTTTTCTTCTTCTCCACCTTCTCATACCATTTTTCCCTATTTCTCTCTTTCTTCTTCTTCTCCTTCTTCTCTCACCTCTCTTTTTCCTTCTTCTTCTTCTTCTTCTCCTTCTGCCTCCCCTTGGTTGTTCTCCTTTCACTCCGATGTCCCTTGTCAGCTGTTAAAGGCTTGAGACCATATTCGTCCTCTTCTTCATATTCTTCTCCTCCTCCTTCTCCTCCTCCTCCTTCTCTTCCTCCTCCTCCTCCTCCTCATCATCATCATCATCTTCATTTAAATTCTTCTCCTTCCTCTTATCGTCCACCTTCTTCTTCTCTGTTTTCCTTTGCCAGTTATTGACGCAATCTTCAACCTTCTCTTTCTCCTCTGGTTTTGTTTCTCAGTTGTTTCAAGACTCTACAATCGTGAAACCATATTTTTCTCCTTCCTTCTCTTCATCATCATCATCATCATCATCATCATCATCATCATCATCATAATCATCATCATCATCATCATCATCATCATCATCATCTTCTTCTTCTTCTTCTTCTTCTTTTTTCTTCTTCTTCTTCTTCTTCTCTTCTCCTCCTCCTCCTCATCCTTCTTCTTCTCTGTTTTCTTTTGTCAGTTATCGGTGCACTCTTGAACCGTGAGACTATCCACTTGTATTGGGGACTCGAGCGTTTTCTCGTTCATGTCTATCTGGTTTTGTTTTTATTTTCCTACTCTGTGCCCCCCTGAAATGTAATTCTAGATACCATTTTTCTTGCTGCCATGATTTTCGTTTCGTTTCACTCGGCTATATAAACTGTCTGCTCTTACTCGGCTGCTTGCCGCTTCCCAAAGTAGTTTAGCAGAAGGGTTTCGAAGTTGAGACTTCTACTTTCAATCCAAACAAATACTGTATTTTTACTTTCCTTGCCCTATTACCAATAGGTAAGGAAAGTATTGCTTTCCGAAAAAAATTAAGGAACCCCAATTTCTAAATTTCTATACATTTCAAGGTCCCCTGCGTCCAAAAAAGTGGTGTGTGTGTGTGTGTGTGTGTGTGTGTGTGTGTATTGATGTATGTGCGTCTGTGTACACGATATCTCATCTCCCAATTAACGGAATGACTTGAAATTTGGAACTTAAGGTCCTTACAATATAAGGATCCGACACGATCAATTTCGTTCTAATGCAATTCAAGATGGCGGATAAAATGGTAAAAATGTTGTCAAAAACAGGGTTTTCGCGATTTTCTCGAAAACGGCTCCAACGATTTCGATCAAATTTATACCTAAAATAGTCATTGATAAGTTCTATCAACTGCCTCATATATGTAAAAATTCCAGGAGCTCCGCCCCATCAATGCAAATTTTGATTTCAGATTCCCAATTATCAGGCTTCAGATACAATTTAAACAAAAAAAATCGAGTGGAAAAGGTAGAGCATGAAATTCTCTACAATTAATGTTCAGTAACATTTCCACCTAAAATGGAAAATAAGCTCGAAATTCGAAAAAATGTGATTATCCAATTGAAACTGTTGGCAACTGTTGATTCTATTAAATGATTCACTATGAAGAGATAGCAGACCTCGTATGTCTCCAGCGTTATTGTCCTGTCACCAGCTGACTCTTTGTTTACAAGTAGACTTGAGATGCGCGTGAACACTATAGCGTCAGGTGATCAATTTTCATAACGGCTAGGAAAGTTGTGTGAGTGTGCCACACCAGATTTTATTGTTCTATTTATCTGGATATTGGATAAATACAATGTGTAATGTGTGTGATTATATAACCTTATCTTTTGGAGAACATTAACATTTTATCAAAATTTTTGGAGAGAAATAGTACAGGCTCAGCCTACTTCCTCCTCCAATGTCACAATTATTGTATTATGATTATAGTATTTTATACAATTAATGAATGAATAAAATAAATAAATATTCTAATAACGAGACTGTGTCTCTTCACAGTTGGCCTTCAATAATCCGAGCTTTCTCAATCTATAGTGAGGTACACTTCATAATTGCAGTGAAAATCATAAGAAAACATCGCTGCCGATTCTCTGCCTTGTCACTGACTTCTATGGAGAATAGCTCATATCTGATGTAATATTAACTTGTTCAAAATAATCAATTATCTTTTCCTCCACCTACTGTCTAAAGTACTTACTTTACTCCCTGAAACCTAATACTGAAGTGTCACGTTTTCGCTCTCGGTAGTAAAGAACAGAAAAACTCCCTAGGGAGGAAAAGTGACTCCATTTAAATAACATGGGGAGCATCTCTATTTTGAAACTTACATTGTAATAGGTTAGAAGGTCTAAGCTCAGATGAGAAAGCATAATAGAGGTGTCTGTTATTGAGTCAACTAAATTCAATACCACAACCAGAAATTTGTTCAACTCATGAAATATAATATGTTTGTATGATAATTATTATATTCTTAATATTAGTAGACGATAAAAATTTATACAATTTTTAAAATATTTTATTCTATTCAAATACCAGCCAACAAATATTTTGACCTGCAATTCAAATTTGAACCGCTTGATCTGGGTCAGTATTTTTGGTAGCTGCCCAGCTGATATAATTGTTACAACTTTTGCCGATAGATAGCGCAATCGGCAGTGCCAATCAGACGACCGGTTTTTAGGTTTTAGATTTAGGTTATGTTGTTAGAAATCATTGTCACCAATACGTAAGTTATTAGAATGATTTTATTTGCAGTTTCTATAAAAAAATGTAGATGGAGGGAAAATGTTGTGTACATCACGAGCGAAAAATACTTTTTCTCCCTCAGCAAAATTGCTGCCCTCGGCTTCGCCTCGGGCTTCAAACTTTTCCCACAGGGGGAAAAAGTCGTACTTTTCACTCTAGATATGCAAATAACTATTTATTTTTCAAGAAAATACATTTTTTTAATGACTAAATCACAAATGTCCATAATTGAGATAAAATATTGTGTTAATTATATTTCGATATTGTAAGGAACGATCTGGAAACGTTGCAGTGCTAGAAAAGGATAGTGGTATCTGGTTTGTCGATTGATAGACAAGGACAGCAACAACAATGTCAATCAAATACTGCCATTATAACGCGGACCTCACTTCTATCATTATACAAGGGCAAGGAGTCTCCACTCCAATTCAATAGAAATCAGGAGTCAGGGCTGTTGGAGTGAGTTGGTAGCAACGTGGAGAGAGAGAAAGAGCGAGAGAGAATGACAAAGTGAAAGAGAGAGAGCGAGCAAGGGAGTAAGAGGGTAAGTGTGTGTTAGGGGGGAGTAGACCTTGATACAGAGTAAATAGATTAGAGAGAGAAAGCGAGAGAGTGCGAGAGAGAGAAAGAAAAAGGATCATAGAGCGAGAAATAGACTGAGAAAAAACAAGGATGGATAGTGTTGCGAATAGAGTACATACTTGTAACAGTAGAGGCACTCGCAGAATAGGGTGAATGAGATGGGGTACAGGGTTAGGTGAGGAGAAGTGAGTATAATAAAAAGAAAGAATAATGGATAAAGAAAGAGAGATATATTAAGAGGGATATATATATAGAGAGAGATAGAATGAGGGAGAATAAGCCAAGGAGCTATAAAATATTGTAGTGGAGAAGAAGATAATGTGTAATACAAGAAGAGATGTGATTTGCTGATTTGGTGGCGGGAAAAAGGAATCATATACAGTAAATATGAATTTACAGTAAAAAATTTTATCAAAATTTTGGAGAGAAATAGCACAAGCTCAGCCTAGTTTTTCCTCCAATGTCATAATTGTATTATGATTATAGTGTTTTATACAATAAATGAATGAATAAATAGATAAAAAGTAGACTAATTGGATAGAGTAGAGAGCATGGACGAAAAAAGGATGAAATATAGAGGAAAAGAAAAATAGGGCAGATTGATGAGAGGAGGTGTGTAGAGGAAGAAGTGGAAGCTGAGAGCTTGATGGAGGAAGACGATGGAAGAAAACGAGGGGAGATGAACGAGAAGAAGATGGAGATGTGGGACAAAACAAAAGGACGATCATGACAAGAACAGAGGCTTAAAAGGAAGAAGGAGAAGGAGAAGGAGGAGAGGAGGATGACGAGGAGGAGTAGGAGTAGAAGGAGGAGGTAGAGGTGGAGGAGGAGGAGGAGGAGGAGGAGGAGGATGAGGTGGAGGGTAAAGAGGAGAAGAAGATGGAAGAGTAGGAGAAGAAGAAGATAAAGGTGCAGGTGTAGGATAAGGAGGGAATGGAGAGACGTTCAAGTGTTGAAAGATAATTATTAAGCAGTAGAGCACAAGAAAAAACTGAGAAAAGGAGAGAAGTAAGACAAAGTAAAGGAGAGGGGAGAAGAAACGAAAGAGTGAGGCTGAGAAGGTGAGTGGAGTAAAAGCAGAGTAGAAAAATAAGACGAGGTAAAGGGAAGAGAAAAGAAAACGAAGGAATAAAGACTGAGAAGGAGAGTGATGTAAAAGCAGAGGAGAGAAATGAGACGAAGAAAAGGAAAGGAAGAAGAAAACGAAGGAGTGAAGTCAGCGAAGAAGAGTGAAGGGAAAGCAGAGGAAGGGAAATAAGACGAAGTAAAGGGAAGAGGAAAAGAAAACAGAAGAGTGAAGTCTGAGAGGAAGAGTGGAGTAAAAACAGAGGAGAGAAGAATAAAGAGTTCTCGTACAGGGAATAAGAGCAGAGGATAAAGAGACATGATGAAGTAGAAGAAGCCAAGATACTCAAGTTGAAGAAAAAGTTGATGAGGATCTTAATTTAATCAAAGGTAGGAGAAAAAATAAGAGGAGGAAAAAAGATGACGATGACGACGAAGAGGAAGGAGAAGAGGAAGAAGAAAAACAAGAAGATGATGATGATGATGATGATGATGATGATGATGATGATGATGATGATGATGATGAAGAACAAGAACAATAACAAAAAGGAGATTAAGAGAAGGAGAATGAGGAAGACGAAAGAGAAAAAGAAGAAGAAGAAGAAGAAGAAGGAGGAGGAGAAGAAAAGAAGAAAAGAGGAAGATGAAGAACTAGAACACTAACAAAAAGGAGATCAAGAGAAGGAGAATGAGGAAGACGAAAGAGAAAAAGAAGAAGAAGAAGACGAAGAAGAATACGGAGAAGACGAAGAAGAAAACTCAAATAGCTAACAGGATCTAGCAAGGTAGGGGTATAGAATAAAGCTCCCCGGTGTAGTAAAGAGCCGAGCAGTTTTGAGAGTAGGTCGATGTTGGCATTGTCTCCCCTACCCTCCAGCCGCTAACAAGTGGGGTAGCAAGCACCTCTCGACCAATCACAGGCCTCCCTCGCGTCGGCCAATGGCAACCGCTCCAGAGCGGCGCTCCCATTGGCCGAGGGGAGACTTGAGTGAAGTGGAACAGCTCCAGGGGTTGACACCAGCCTTGCAGCACTCAAGTGGCGACTGTTCACTCAAGTGGATGCTCTCCTTGACTTCTTGGTCGACAGTCCTCGAAACCAACGGGAACGGTCAGAGAACGCGTCTTGAAGGGGTTCCATGTAGTGCAAATCGTTAGTCAACAGTTTAGTTTACTCTGGAAGCCGAAAAGATATCAGTTTCAGAGTCTATCAGTTGTATTTTCAGAGTGAGTTCAATAATTAGAACATCGTCAACCGTTTAGCATTCGGGAATCGTTAATCAACAGTTTAGTTCACTCTGGAAACCGAAAAGATATCAGTTTCAGAGTCTTTCAGTTGTGGTTTTAAAATGAGTTGAATATTTTCGGACATCGTCAACCGTTTAGCATTCGGAAATCGTTGGTCAACAGTTTAGTTTACTCTGGCAACCGAGAAGATATCAGTTTCAGAGTCTTTCAGTTGTGTTTTGAAATGAGTTCAATACTTCGAACATCGTCAAACGTTTAGAATTCGGAAATCGTTAGTCAACAGTTTAGTTTACTCTGGAAACCGAGAAGATATCAGTTTCAGAGTCGTTCGGTTGTGATTTTAGAGTGAGTTCAATATTTCGGAGATCGTCAATAGTCTGGTTTATCGTTCAGGAACCGTTTAGAACTCAGGTGTGGAAGTTCAGGTTTTGTTTCTGTGAGAAGGTTACGAGATCAGTGATTTCAGGAAAAGTTTTGCAACGTGGTTTAATCAATAATTTCCACAGTGATTCAAATATAGTGACAAAACTAGAGATTTCTGGAGAGACTATTCAAAAATCGTTTGCTTCTATGGAGAATCATGAGTTTTCTGTTTCCGAATGAATAGGTCTGTTTTCTACAGTGGTTTGCATATGAAACAATCTTGTGAATTACAAGCTACTTTTGACTCGTTCTGATTTGAACACTGCTGTGTGATATTGTGCTGAACCAATTTTGAAAAGCAGACAAATAAATTTATGGATTTTAGAGAGATGCTTTCATAAGGGAGTCAAATTCTCTATGAACTAGTGAATCTGCGAAGATTGCTACTGTGGTAGTGATTCCAAATTGAACGTGATAATTATTCTAGAAAGCTTCGTTGATGAAGTTTTATTCCAGTACGAAACTTTCGCATGTTCAACTTTGCATGAAACTTTTGCAAATTCATGGGAACTAGAGTTAGTATGTTTTCGATACTAAGTATGTTGAAGCAGTAAATGTGACATATGACAAGACTGGGATCTAAATAGCAATCAGTGGATAACGTTATGTGTGAAAAGTTACAAGGAACATCTCGCTTAATTATTTTCTGTTTTCGAACTCTCCAAAACTTGTTAATCCTTTAGATTGAGTTCCCCGACTTTGCAAATATAACTGTATCATATATAACTATATATGATACATGTTATAAGCAGTTATAAAAAGAAGCTCGTATTTCCAGTCTTTTATACAAGTAACAACGTTTTCAAATTTGAAAACTAACTGAATTTCAAATGAGGTTTTGTAATCTTATACAAAGAGTTTCCTGGTTTCTTCGATTTAGCCTATCAAACTTTTCTAAACGGGAACAAAGAGCGATTTATCGTGAACGAAATTCGAACTTCTACCACTACTACTAAATTCCTCCTACTATTTCTTGAACCAGAACAATTTAGCGAATTAGCGATTTATCGCGAATGTGTGGTGTCGATTGTATCAACTCTTCGAATCCACTCCCTTCCAGAATTTTTTGAACGAGATCTTCAATTTAGCGCGAATGTCACAATTCTACAAACTCTTCGAATCCAATCCCTTCCAGAACTTTTTGAAAGGTGCCGATCAGTGATTTATAGTGATTTATCGTGAATTAGTAGTGTCCATTCTACAAACTCTTCGAATACACTATCTTCCAGATTTTTTTGAACGGTGACGATCTTTAATTTACCGCGAATGTGTGGTGACAATTCTACAAACTCTTCGAATCCACTCCCTTCCAGACTTTTTGAACGAGACGATCAGCGATTTATCGTTAATGTGTGGATGCAATTCCAACTCGTCGAAATTGCGTTCTTCTGTCGAAATGACGTCGTCGGAAGAGAAAAGTTCGAGTAAAAGGGATTCTCCGTCACCAGCCGCTAGCCGGAGTCTACCCACCAGGATGACGACACCATTGCTGGCGTGGTGTCCGGCCCTCATGCCACCGTGGTGTCCGATTCTGCCCGCGGCGGCCTGGTGTTCGCCGGCGATACGATCTGCGTTGCCTGGGTGCGTTCAAATTACGTTCTAAGCTTGTTTTACGTCCTTTTTTTCGTTTTATTTTCAGGTTAAATCCTCTTCAGTACTTAAAAAAAGTCCCTCAATAACTTTTCTTCAATTTCACGTATTAATCTTTTCTCACATCCTTATTTTTGAACAAGCGTTAGTTATTTATGTAATCATAAATTTCATCATTTACGGTAGTAACTTCCAGTTCAATATAGAAAAATATATTTGATAAGAGCTTATTGAACGAGCGTTAACTAGTTCTCACTTTTAACTTAATGAATGCCAAAGTCGTTGTCCGTCTGTTTGTATGTTCTACAATAACTTTAGAGAGAATTATTGATCAATCAGCTTCAAATTTTGAACACGTATTCTTCGAACCATTCTACAGGTCATGTTCGTTGAGCAACAAAATTGACTCACTCCTTTGTCCTTTTTCAGAATATTAAAATAACATTGAAAGTGCATATGGAAAAAATTGTTGTGTTTTATCATTTAGTCAGCTGAAGAACTCATTGCATGCAATTAGTACAGTTTTCCCATTCATTCATAACATCAGCTGAGGATATTTTGAAGCTATCACTCAGACAGTCTTTCATTCGCTGACACATGATTTCAGCTGGTTAATATACAACATAATTTAAAACTTTTGTTTATATGTTGCGCATTTACGGCGAAACGCGGTAATAGATTTCCATGAAATTTGACAGGTATGTTCCTTTTTTAATTGCACGTCGACGTATATACAAGGTTCTTGGAAATTTCGCATTTCAAGGATAATATGAAAGGGAAAAGGAGCCTCCTTCATACCCCAATATTAGAGTAAAAATCATAGTATAGAATTATTCATCATAAATCAGCTGACAAGTGATTACACAGATGTGTGGAGAAGCCAGTCTATTGCTGTATTTCCATAAGGTCTATTATAGTTTCAATCTGGTACTTGTGGATGAGATTACTGCGTGAGGTCTACTGTTCACAGAACTACTTGTAGAGAAATAAATGTTAGACAGATTTTGGTTGAACGAGGAGAAAGAAAGTTCAAATAACTAGAATGAAGTGTGAGGAAGAAAAAACAAAATTGATTACGAAAGATGTGGGTGACAGAGCGTAGTTAAACAAAGAGGGAAACGAAGAAGAAAGCGCAATAAACAGTTGAAGCGACTAAGCTAATTCACCATGAAACAAGGAAACAGAGTTAAGTTAATCCGGGTTTATAGGGGGCTGTAAACGCCTTACGCCGGTTATCTGTCTTCTGGCGTTTAAAAGTCGGTACGACAAGCAATTAGTGTTAAGTTTACTCAGCCATCTAAACTGAGTTAAACGGCAATTAAACGAACCTAGGTCTTAGTTAGTTGCTTTTTAACTCACCGCCCTAACAACCTGACAACATAGAGAAGACATCATTATATTTCAGAAAGAAGATATTTCATCTCATATTTATTCAATATTGATTTATCTAATTATGATATACTTTTCTTATATTTTATCTCTGCTGACACCAACAACACCTATTGACAGGTTTACAAGATTTTTAGGGGAATACAAATAGTTATTTGTGCAACTAGTGCGCAAAGTGACAGTTCGCTGCACCGAAAGAAAAGGCGAGGGCGGAATGGTTTCTTGAGTGCAGCAGACGAACTTTGCGCACGTATTTCACATTAAGTTTTTCCTACAGTTACCATTGAATATGAAAAGTGGGTAATTATGGGTAAAATTCCCTGAAATGCATCAAATGTATATCTGTGTAATTTTATTATTAATGAATAAAATTGAATAATGTAGTAGTGTTTGAACGGCTGTGTGCTGTCAACTGCTGTCATCCACTGTTGTCCACCACCTCAAGATTCTTATAACGTGCACCACAGTCACAGTTACCAACTTAATTTTGATTTTGCTGCACTGGTACTCCATATAACCTACTAACTATTTTGCGTTGCCATGTTGCAAATCTGGAGTGCAGGAAATATTTTTCCCGCACTAGAGCGGAAAAGTGATTCTTTGCGTTCTGTAATCAGTGCAGCAATGGCCATTTTTCAACGTAACTGTAGGAAAAATAATTTTGATAAATAGACCATCATCTATTAATTTGCACTTATGAAGTTGTCTGCAATGATATCGTGGTTAAGTCATAGACATTGGACATTACTGTCCAAACTTCGCCACCTCATCAAATTAAGAAGTCATTATATGCTACTAGCAGGTAACCCGTGCTTCGCAAGGGTCTTTCTTAAGACTTGACGTAATGAAATCTAGAAGAATTCAAAATAGGCCCATGTACAGTGAGTCAGTCATTCTATCAGGGCTCGAATAATTTTTAAATTTCAATTAAATAAGAATGGAAGAATATAATTTCTTTATGTAAATAACAACACCTTCATTCAAAGACATATTAACTGCATGCGTTTTCATATTGCCGATACAGCATTGATGAAACTGTAGACGTTTATTTAGCATTTGTCACAAAAATTGTTCTAGCTGAAAAATTAATAATCCATGCCACCTGTAGGCCTGTACATTGCATCAGGAAAACGAAGTTTCAAAACTATGTTTTTCAGGTAGAAAGAAATATAGAAACAGATGTACCTTTTTTAATTTCGACCATATGATTTGGTGATTTTTTAATGAAATCGAGTGTACCATTTATGAAATTTAAACATTAATTCTGAAAAATCTAGAAGGAAAATTAAAATTTGGGCTTTCAGGTGCACGAGATTGATATTTTTAGAATCCATGTGCAAAATTTGGAGATCTAAATCATTCCCGTTTTTCCGGTATGCAATCCACAAGTTGACATGTTTTGATGCGAACAGACGAACACACGAACAAACACAACCTTACTCTCTCTTATTATATAGATAGAAAAGATGTTATCAATGATTCTCTATAGCACAATCGAGATATCAGTTGAATCTATGGAGCATCAAACACAATAAGTGAAATGTACATGAATACATACAAGTTGATTCAATATCAGATCAACTTTACATTTATAACATTCCTTAAACACAACATCAAATTAATGATTGGGAGAGAATCAACAGGATAAACCTAAAACTGTTCCTCTCCCTTATTTTGATAAAAATAGTCCAAATGAGGTTATGAAAACACTTTTATAAAGATCACAAAAGTTCACAGTCCAAATATACATTATACTAGAAATTTTGTATCTCGGTTGATCAGAAAGATGAAACAAATTATTATTAACTTGAAAGATAATGAAATATTCCCGATTTGAATAAAGTTGGAAGTAATATTGTGGTCTCTATTTTCAAACTATAACACGATTGAAATACAAATTGAAATCATCAAACAAATGCACAATATTTTTTGAATGAACAACAACTAATAATTCTATTGTAAAATATAGAATAAATAAATAATTTTGCTGCAAGACCCGTATGCTCGGTAGCAAGTTTGTAAGTTAAACTCAAGTTCAACTTGGCCCTGGATTGAGTCGAATATTGATTATAATGTTTTACATTGCGAGTTTAAAATAACAAGCCGATTAAGTTGAGATTAAGTTGAAACGCAGAACGCAGCCCCAAGTTTAAATGGATGGACTAAATCAAACATTCTTTATTCAACAAGTTACAAACACTTGACAATATTGATAGCTTCAGATAAGTTTCACTCGAAAAGAATGATACAAATTTTAAATTTAAACACATAAAAGGAAACAAGAAAAAACACATTATAAAAGTAAATAGATGAATTATTTCACATTAAACAATAATTTATTGTCTTCTTGAATGGAATACGGAGCTCCCCTCAGTGAAGCTGATTTCACTTTTTTTATATTATTGAATGAAAAAGACTAAGAATTGTCAATATTAAGTGATTACTAATCAAAGTGAAAGTCTTGTATGTCAGTTGGAGGAAGTATAGGTATAGGCTGACAAAATAAAACAATATTATAATCTTACAATCTCATCTATATAATAAGAGAGAGTAGGGTTGTGTTTGTTCGTTTGTTCGCATCAAAACATGTCAACTTGTGGATTGCATACCGGAAAAACGGGAATGATTCAGATCTCCAAATTTTGAAAATAGATTCTAAAAATATCAATCTCGTGCACCTGGAAGCCCAAATTTCAATTTTCCTTCAAGATTTTTCAGAATTAGTGTTCAAACTTCATTAATCTATACTTATAAAATTCTTATCTCACTGACTCACTGATCACGATTTCTAGAAAACTACTGGATGGATTGCAACAAAACTTGGAATACAGCTTCCTTAAACGTCCTAGGTGATCTGTAAGGAATCTTTTGGCGATATTTCAACTCTAAGGGTGGTTTTTACGGGTTTAAAGTTCGTCTTTTAGCATGTATATTCATTCTTCTTCTCCCAATCTCATTATTATAATAGAAATGTCCATATCATATGTTATTATAGATCTATAATCTAGAGAGAGTACCTCTTCGAAACAGTTGTTAACTGGCAACTTAATTGATAATTTTGACAGGTTGGCATTAATTAAGTTGAGATGACTTCATTAGGTTGGCCCCAAGTTGAAGAACGAATCAAAATGCATTTATCGAGAACAAATTGATTGGGCACTGCTGAGATAGTTTTTATTTTTCATAAAACAAACTTTTATGACGGGAGTTGCTTCTATCAAGTGATCCTATTCTATCAAGACTAATTTAATTTTGTTTGTATATCCGATCGCAATAACTGCTTAAACAATTTCGATAAAATTATAATAATTCAGTATGGAGTATATGGAGGGTATTTTCAAAACTTCAGAAGTGTCCGTTGTGGAATCTGTTTGCAAAGAATGGGGAAATTCGGCCAAAATTTAACTTGGGCGGAAGAAAGGGGCCATTTATTAAAACGGCCAAATAGCTGTTCCTTTTCCCAATATTCTACAAAATTCGCTGCAATTGGACTACTGTTCTACAGAGCACTTCCAACACATCAATGATTAATCGAATGATTTGACTCAATAGTTTTCATGCCAAGTTGTGGCCTAATCTAAAAACAATTAAAACGATGTTGGAAGAATTTAGATTATAAATGGTTCACAAAAATAATCTTATCTTTCAATTCCCGAAGCGAAGCACGGGTACCCTGCTAGTTTATTTATACATCGAAACATACAAAGTCATTCTCAACTGTGACTAATTATCGTATGAAACTTATCGTACAAGTTATTATATCTGGTATTGGCTACTTGGAAATTTGTGCAGAAATTTATAATTAGAACATAACCTACTATGAGCAAATGTGGAAACCTCTCTCAAGTGGTCTCTGTTCACCACAGACAGGTTGTCGCCCACAGGTTGAAGATGTGTTTCGTTTTAAACTGAGTGATTGGACGCAAACAATCGGAAGATGGGCACTCATTGTTGCCAAAGCTCGAGTTTCCGCTCCCTTGAAGCTAGAAGCAGTCAGTCGGGCCGCTAAGCCGCTAATTTATTACAGAAGTGCCTGAAGTAGGTAAGAGAGGATGTGTTCTGGAATTTCTGTCGCTTCAGAACAAGGAGAAGAAGAAGAAGAATGAGAAGAAGAAGAAGAAGAGAAAAATGAAGGAGAATGAGAGGATGAAGAAGAAGAAGAAGGAGAAGAAGAAAAGGTTTTTGTGTCACCTCACAGCGCACAGGTGTGTGTGTAACTTGAAAACTCTCCACTTGACTTGGTCAAGAGGCATATAGTCTCTTGAACAAAGAATGGAGCACTATATAGACATTTTACTACGATGGAATTCATGAATGAACGGTTGTATGTTAGGTGGAGGGAATATAGGAATAGATACAAATATAAGACACAGGAAGTTTCAACAAACTGGTGGAAACAAAAGTGTGGTATACTTGAGCAAGCTACATTAACATACAAGATATAGTTGAATGGTATTAAGATTTATGGATGAACAGAGAGAAATACCGAACAAAATACAAGGATATTTGAATGCAGTTTTCAATTACCGTCTACGTAGAAGTACTGAACAATAAGGCATTGATATTTTTGAATGAACAGCTAGAAGTATCTAACAAAACATTGTAGTATCTCATTGACATTTTTGAATGAACAGAGAGAGTACCGAAAAACAATGTATAGTAATATAGTAATTTGAATGAACAGCTAGAAGTACCAAACAAAACATTGTAGTATCTCATAGACATCTCTGAATGAACAGAGAGAACACCGAAAAAAAAATCTGGTGTGGCGCACTCACGCAACTTTCCTTGCCGTTATAAAAATTTATCACCTGACGCTAGTGTTCCCGCGCATCTCAAGTCTACTATTCAAAGATCCAAGCCAGCTGGTGACAGGACAATAAGGCTAGAGACACACGAAGCTATCTCATCATAGTGAATGATTTAATAGAATCAACAGTTGCCAACAGTTTGTAATTGAAATAGTAAAATTTTCTTGAATTTCGAGCTTATTTTCAATTTCAGGTGAAAATGTTACCGAACATTAATTGAAGAGATTTTCATGCTGAATCTTTTCCACTTGGAAAATATACTTAAATACTTTATAGTATTTAAATACTTAAATATTTTCCTTGGTAATACTTTCCTTACCTATGGTAATAGGGCAAGGAAAGTAACAATGTATATTAATATAGCGTTGAAGTCGTTGAATGAACAGCTAGAAGTACCTAACAAAACATTCTAGTATCTCATTGACATTTTTGGATGAAGAGAGAGAAATACCGAACAGAATACGAGGATATTTGAATGCAGTTTTCAATGACCATCTAGAAGTACTTAACAAAACATAGAAATATCTCACATTCACATTTTTGAATGGCCAGCTACAAGTACCGAACAATATAGCATTGACATTTTTGGATGAACAGGTAGAGGTGAAAAACAATGTATAGTAATATAGCATTGACATGTTTGAATGAACAGGTAGAAGTATCAATTGAGAACAAGTGTAGAGGCGTGATTTGCCATGTTGGGTGAGGATTAGTGAGTGAGTAGTCACCTGCCTCCTCTCGACGATTCGTGAGGAGGATGCTGCTCCCAATATCCGTGTGCTTCATTGTTCGGTCACGAAAGCGTCACGGCTCCTCCTAACGTGACAGGTGTACTGTTTCACGCTCGTTTGGCCGAATCATTTACGTCCCGAGTATATTTTACAGGTGGTGGAGACTTGCAAATATGTTGAGGAATTCTGTTGTCGATTGTTTTGCTTGTAGAATCTAGGTTTTGAAAGTAAATAATCATCTGAAACGTAATGATGGCGTATTTTACAGGTGGTGTTAATGAGGCTTGCCAAGATTCAAGATTTCTTTATCGCAGAAAACATTTGTACAAATAAATAGCATCGTCATAATTACAGGTGGAGACTTGCAAATAAGTTGGGGAATTCTGTTGTCGATTGTTTTGCTTGTAGAATCTAGATTTTGAAAGTAAATAATCATCTGAAACGTATTGATGGCGTATTTTACAGTTGGTGTTAATGAGACTTGCAAAGATTTAAGATTTCTCTATCGCAGAAAACATTTGTACAAATGGATAGCATCGTCATAATTAAAGGTGGAGACTTGCAAATAAGTTGGGGAATTCTGTTGTCGATTGTTTTGCTTGTAGAATATAGATTTTGAAAGTAAATAATCATCTGAAACGTATTGATGGCGTATTTTACAGTTGGTGTTAATGAGACTTGCAAAGATTTAAGATTTCTCTATCGCAGAAAACATTTGTACAAATGGATAGCATCGTCATAATTACAGGTGGAGACTTGCAAATAAGTTGGGGAATTCTGTTGTCAATTGTTTTGCTTGTACAATTTAGATTTTGAAAGTAAATAATCATCTGAAAGGTATTGATGGCGTATTTAACAGGTGGTGTTAATGAGACTTGCAAAGATTCGAGATTTTTTTATTGCAGAAAAAATTTCTACAAATGAATAGCATCGTCATAAATCAAACATGATAAATACAAAGAATTTACATTCGAAGAAATGAAAATTTAAACACAAGCATAACTTACAAACCGCAGACAAAATACCCCCAAATTGAAAACTCCTCATTGGATGGATATGATGATAACCAATCAAAGTTACTAATTACCTAGGAAATAAGTTTCGCTGATTTAATTGTTCCACTAGATTAATTATTGTTGATTATTCCATTATCAACAATAATAATTGGATTATACGATTACTTCAACCAATTTATTACTATTCAGTGATCAACCCACTGGATTATTCAATTTGAAAAATAGTATAATATTCATCATTTCTAATAACAACTATAGTGAGGTCCACGTTACAATGGCAGTGAATAAAGATAGGAGAACAACGTTGCCGAGCCTTTGTCTTGTCAATACCTTCTATAGACGGTAGCTAATACAGATTTATTGATGTAATATTACTTGTTCATTCTCGTTCAAAATAATCAATTATATTTTATTAAGCAAGAAATTAATTTTTTTCAAAAATGTCATGTTACATTTTCATAATAAAGATTAAATATCTTGTTAGTTAAGTGATTATTCTATTTTGTTAAAAGACGATCTGGCATCAGAGCAAAGCGAGAAAGAGATAGCTCTATCCCGTTTGTTGAATGGTAGACTAGGATAGCAATACCATTGCTAATCAAACACTGCCATTATAACGTGGACCTCACTATAAAATGGCTTGAAAGTTGAAAGTCCTCTAAACCCTCACTAAAGGGTTTAGAAAGACCTCACTAAAGCAGTATATTCTATTTTATTTATTGATTCATACAATAAGTACAATATCAAAATTATAGGAAGAGGAGAAATAAGGTAGCCTTGTGCTATTCCTCTCCCAAATTTAGATATGGTTACAGGTCTTGAATGAGGCAAACCGATACTGTATTGATATTAGACTGACTAAACCTTTCGTATAGACTACGCTAATCTCATATTTGATACAAGTCATGAAAAAGTGTTTATTGAAGGGCGATAACCCATATCTTTGCATTCGCAAACAAACTCTGTCATGGGAACAGACACACACCTGTCCGTGCAAACAGGTTCATCTTCCAAGTTATGCATATAATATGTGTTTGAAAAAGAGTTCATTCATGAGTAAGCATAAAGATATTCAAGTTTATCTATTTATTTATTCATGAAAAACATGGAAGCATACAGGATTTCTCCCAAAAATTGCTTCCATAACAACACAATTACAATAGTTCATTATACATAGTAAGAGTACAGAGAAGAAGAATATTGAAAAATTACAATGAAAGGAGAGGAAAAATAATAGTAAAAAAGAAATGAACAAAAAAAACCGAATCAGTACTAATCATACCCTTGAGGACTAGTACAAAAGTGGATTTAAAAAAAAAACATACATCAACTCAACAGACAAGAGACACATTAAAACATTAAAACATTAAAACACTCGACAGTCACACTCGCAGAAGTCGCCTACAATCCCTACGGAAGCGACTGTAACCGAATGACAGGTCAAGATGATACGAGAAGCAATTGAAAATGAATGATGAAAGAATAAGTTATGCACGTATAATTTTATATGCATGAAAAAATTCATTCATGATATAATAAACATGAATGAATATAGTCTTCCTTCTTCTTTCGTGTCTGGGTGCACACAGAGTCAAATACTATTCCAAAATCTAGCCGCAGAAACTGCTTTGTTATTTCCTAAAATAATATCCTTCACCGTGCAATGTTTGGACAGGTCATGAGGTGTACATAGTTTTGAGGTATTCCACATTCGCACATTGCATACTCACTATAACCCAATCGCAAAAGCTCCGACCTGAAAATCATCCACAAAGTAGTCCTGAATTTATGATTCTCAGCAGACTGATCTTCTGATTATTGTATTTTATTCGAGGAATGCTGGATTGAGTGTGGCAGAATATCAATTATTGTATTCAAGGAACATTGGCATTCCATATTCGCACATCGCATACTCACTATAACCTAATCGCAAAAGCTCCGACCTGAAGATTATCCACAAAGTAGTCCTGAATTTATGATTCTCAGCAGACTGATCTTCTAATTATTGTATTTTATTCGAGGAATGCTGGATTGAGTGTGGCAGAATATCAATTATTGTATTCAAGGAACATTGGCATTCCATATTCGCACATCGCATACTCACTATAACCCAATCGCAAAAGCTCCGACCTGAAGATTATCCACAAAGTAGTCCTGAATTTATGATTCTCAGCAGACTGATCTTCTTATTATTGTATTTTATTCGAGGAATGCTGGATTGAGTGTGGCAGAATATCAATCATTGTATTCAAGGAACGAGTAATCGAGTTTGATAGAGTATGAATTTATTGTAAAGTATGATTTCAATTGAGAAACAATGTATCAAGTTTGAGCAAGAATCAACAGAATTTCAATGATAGGTATAAATTTATTGAAGAGTATGAATTTATTGTAAAGTATGAATTCATTTGAGGAATAATGTATCAAGTTTGAGCAAGCATCAACAGAATTTCAATGACATTATATTCCAGAGATGCCACTCATAACTTAGAAAATATATCTATTGCACAAGTAAGATTTTTCAGAATTCAAGAAAAATCAATCTCATTTGAGAAATCTTCACATGTAATTGAGAGTAGTGCAATAAGTGTATGATGTATTTGAGAAATCGTCGATTTTAAATGGGAAATTGAATTTTATATAGAGAGACATGTAATGATTTTGGGCGGAGAAGATTTGATATTGATAAATAAGATTAAAATCAAGGCGTATCCCCGGCAAGATATTATTGACTCTAAACTCGAACATTGTATAATTACTAATGTGTAATGGAATATGTTTATTTAACCATGAAAAGGAGTAATAATATACACATTTTGTAAAACAATTTAAGTATACAATATTATATACTCTTATATCATAGCCACCTCTAATACAAGGCCGCGGCCTACGATATTGCAACGTCGCAGTATAGGCCTACAATCTAATACATGATTGGTGAAAAAGATCAGCTTAGATATTAAAAGATATTAGAGGTGGCTATGCTTATATACAATATAAGAGTAGGCTTCAGCAGAGATGGTGAAAAATGAAAAAAATTGAGAAGATGGAAGATTGAAACGTCAAAATAACTCCTAAGGCCCGGTTGCACAACATCCGGTTGAATTTTAACCGTGATTAATTCCACGAGAACCAATCAGAGAAGGCGTTATTGAAAAAAATATATAATTCTCTGATATGATCTCGGTTTGAATTAATCACGGTTAAAGTTTAACCGGCTATTATGCAACCGGCACTAAGGGCCGGTTTCCGAGCTCGGGATTTAGCTAAGTCCTAGACTTTAAACAGCTGGAGTCAGAAAAATGGTTTTCCAAAACGGGGCGTAGTCACAGTCATTAACATAGTCACGTTCGAATTAAATTTCGAAAAACTAGAAAATTGAACACAAAATAGAATAAAGAGAAAATAGTGTAAAGTTTTAGCTATTTTTAATTATGTGGGAATGTCTAATTTCGTCAAGGAAAAACGTTTCCAATTATAGAAATGAGAAAATAAAAACTGTGACTACTGTTATAAAAGCTGCGACTACGCCCCGTTTCGGAAAGCCAATTTTCTGACTCCAGCTGTTTAAAGTCTAGGACTTAGCTAAATCCCAAGTCAATTTTCTGACACCAGCTGTTTAAAGTCTAGGGCTTAACCAAATCCCGAGCTCGGAAACCGGCCCTAAGTGTTTCACAAAAACTAATTGATTCAAAATTTTCTATGTGTATAATATAAATTTAGTATACCATGCAATATCATAGGCTACATTATGGAAGATAATTTTATGAGTTAAAGAATAGAGAAGATAGAGAAGAAAATAACAATATTTGAGATGATAAAAGATTGCAAGATCGTCAAAAAAGGCGTATCCCTACAACGACGCAATGTCTCTAACATGCAACATACACTGAGACACAATCAGTCAGCGACATTTTGTCACGTCAGCTTACATCAGATGAGTTCCACTCTGACACCGCTCCGGAAATGGAGAGAAACAAATCATACAAAAAACCTAAATCAAAACACATATCACTGAGAAATTAGTTTCCGGTGAGGTGTCGGAGAACATTATTTGATTTGATTATTTTTCTGAGCGTGATCCCTGAGACAGTTTTCTGTTAATGCATTAGGCTTCTTACTTTATTACATGCTTTATGTTTTGTGTGTAATGTAGGGAGATTACCAGGTTCACATATCACGTATGATATTATAATGTAATCACAACATGTCACGTGGCATGTATGATAACCGAGAGTCACGAATCACTTTTGGGCGTGGAGGCGTGGAGTGGTTTTTCTAACGTTATCGATACAGACAGTGAAGAGATTCTAGATGTTTTTTTTGTTGTTAAAGCACGCTTTCAAAGTTATGGATGTTATGTTATTTGAATTTGTTCTAAATTATTAGACTTTTCATTCGAAACTGATATTTAGATGATTACATCCATTGGATTAAGATAGGAAAGTGGATAGTTCTGAGCATGACCGTGTTGTGTCTTCGAGTACAGTATTTGTACACAATGTAAAAAAAGTAAATTCGTATGGCTTTTGTTATAAAAGCTGCGACTACGCCCCGTTTCGGAAAGCCAATTTTCTGACTCCAGCTGTTTAAAGTCTAGGACTTAGCTAAATCCCAAGTCAATTTTCTGACACCAGCTGTTTAAAGTCTAGGGCTTAACCAAATCCCGAGCTCGGAAACCGGCCCTAAGTGTTTCACAAAAACTAATTGATTCAAAATTTTCTATGTGTATAATATAAATTTAGTATACCATGCAATATCATAGGCTACATTATGGAAGATAATTTTATGAGTTAAAGAATAGAGAAGATAGAGAAGAAAATAACAATATTTGAGATGATAAAAGATTGCAAGATCGTCAAAAAAGGCGTATCCCTACAACGACGCAATGTCTCTAACATGCAACATACACTGAGACACAATCAGTCAGCGACATTTTGTCACGTCAGCTTACATCAGATGAGCTCCACTCTGACACCGCTCCGGAAATGGAGAGAAACAAATCATACAGAAAAACCTTAAACAAAACACATATCACTGAGAAATTAGTTTCCGGTGAGGTGTCGGAGAACATTATTTGATTTGATTATTTTTGTGAGCGTGTTCACTGAGACAGTTTTCTGTTAATGCATTAGGCTTCTTACTTTATTACATGCTTTATGTTTTGTGTGTAATGTAGGGAGATTGCCAGGTTCACATATCACGTATAATATTATATGTAATCATAACATGTCACGTGGCATGTATGATAACTGGGCATCACGAATCACTTTTGGGCGTGGAGTGGTTTTTCTAACGTTATCGATTACAGACAGTGAAGAGATTCTAGATAGTTGGATTTTTGTTGTTAATGCACGCTTTAGAAGTTATTGGACATTACGTTATTTGAATTTGTTCTAAATTAGACTTTTCATTCAAAAATGATTTCAAGATGATTGATCAGTTAATCTCAGTTATTAGTTAAAATCAGTAATCAGTTAAAATCAGTTAATCTCACTATATCCATTGGATGTAGATTGGAAAGTGTATAGTTCTGAGCATGACCGTGTTGTGTCTTTCCTCGAATACAGTATTTGTACACAATGTGATAAATAAATAATCATACGGAAAATCAAAAGACTGTGATAATGAATCCATCTAACAAAATGGAACAGTAGGAAGCAAGGAAATACTTTTACAAAATAGCAAGCTTGAACTTGGGAAAGTTGGACTAAAGACCTGAAGTTGTAATACTGCTCAGATCCAACGGGGCCTCTAAATTCTTCTTTCATATTCATTCACCCTTGACGTGGAATTGTGATAGGGTGATGATCATTCATGATCAGTAATGAACCTTAATTTTGAAATTTTATTAGATGTATTACTGTTTTTGGCTGATTCAATATGTTTTGAACCTAATTCAATATGTTTGGATCCTAATTCAATATTTTTTGAACCTAATTCAATATATTTTGAACCTAATTGAATAAGTTTCGATCTTTATTCAATATGTTTTATTTGTTTGTTTGTTTAGGCTACTGGACAGTATGAAACTGCCCTCCCAGGCCAGATCGTCAGGGTTTCACATCTGCGATATTCTAGATCTCAACGATGCAAAGGCACATAGTGATATGCCACCTAACTCAATGCCCAATAGTGTTTCAGGTAAGATAAACAAACGTTTGATAAATTCCGATCATAGTATGCTAAGATACAGATTTTTCTAGTTTCAAACAACTCTAGTTGTTGGCCTATGAGGTTTCTGTAATGATAATAATAATATCATATAATGTTTACTGTAACAGTAATAATAAGGAACTGAAACCTAATAATAATTAGGTTTCTGTGATTGTATATTGTATATGTATTGAATAGTTTGCTGAGCTGAGATTTATTTCAGTTTCGAAATACTCAAGCTGTTATGAATTATTCGGAATAATAGATTTTGTTCAGTTACATTTTGGTTCTAAATTTTGAAGTTCCTCCCACTAGTCTATTTCCAGTAGACTTGACACGCCTTCTTTTGGCCAATAGCAGCACTCCATTGCCAAGCGTAGCTGGGCCAATCAGAAGCTTCCATTCCTGTGTCAAATTAGCTTGTTCGGCCATTTTAATTCCTTTCAGATAGAAATTTCAACTTCTATCAACTTCAATTTCACTTTCCGTCACGAACTTCTTTCAATTATTAATCAGAGCTAGTTATTTTCCAACGGTTTTTTAGTGCACAGTCAATCTCATAATATACATAGTATAAATAGAGATAAAAATCTCAGCACCCTTTGAATTATTTTATCACATAATGTTCCAACGTTCATGCCATTTCCAAGTGATATGAAGTAAAAAATAAATAAAATACACATAGTATATTTCATTTGCATTTAATTGCCGGACTTGAAAAACAAAACCCAATCTCTACTCATTTTTTGAATAATTAAAATAAATAGCAAACGCAATTACAGTGTTTATGTAGTAGTCTTCCTCAAGAAAAATGCTCGTTTTGGCCGTACACTAATTCATATATTGGATCATCTATTCAATAATCTATGAGCAGTCTCAAATCATTATAATCTCCGGAATAGAATCAAGAAGAAATATTGCCGGTTGCTAGTTCTTCAAGTGTGCAAATGGATTTAGTTTGCTTTGCACAAGATGTCAGAAGTCACTGACGATCTCTATAGAAGAACTGTAGATCGAAGAAGTGACTAGATTTGTCAGTAGATCTGTATTATATCAGAAGTGGAAAAACTAAACTCGTATTTTTTTCGATTCTTTCAAACGTTGTCAATCAAAATCAATCGATTGCAAAGTCGAGTCAAGCCAAATCGATTGAAATTAGTCGATTGTCAGACTTCTCTCTGACTGTGGAACACTTCACTTTACAGATCCTCTTCACTTGAACTCTAGGATTCTAGTACTAGCCTAATTGTTTATGACTTATTTTATCATTTCTATTTCTAATAAAAATTTCTACCAACATTAGGCCCAAGTTATGTTTTCCCATCCTTATTCATTATGCTGTATTTTTGAGAGTAATTTATTTTGGATGAACATTCAACGATAATACTATTAAAAGTCATCACAGAGTAAGATAATTTGCAAGATTTTACTTTTTCAATTTAATTATGATTCTGATCCTCGCTTTGTCACAGTATTTATTCAGTTTCAAGCAAACATATGAATAATATTAAATAAAAATACTAATAGTATTTTTATTTAATATGAATAATTACCACAATATCAACTTCTCAACTTCACACAAAGGGAAAGAATAATATTTTAAAACATTGCAAGTTCATGATTTCCAAGATAATACCGTAGGAAATACCCAATTGATTATCCTGAAATGAGAAATATTTGTTTCAAATCCTGAGTTGACTTTTAAGCAATTAGAACATTTATATTTGAAAGCATTACAAGTTTTCAAGACAATACCACAGGAAAATATTGAATTGATATGTTCTGAAATAAGAAATATTTATTCCAGGTCCTGAGTTGACTCCACTGGTTCCCTCCAACCTCTTATTTCCTACATCTTTGCAAACATCAACAGAGGCTCTTCAACATCACTGGAACAACACTATTACCGAGCTAAGAGGTCAGTCAACACTCATTTCATAATTCAAATTGATTCTCATATCGAGAACTAGATTATCCTTGAATGATCTGATCTATTAGTTCTCTATTGGATCTTAAAAAATTAATGTCGATGTGCATTTTACTTATTTAGATTACTCAATTATTTACTTGTCTACATATATTTACTCATTCAGGCTACTTAAGCCCTGCACACACACACACACATCGATTTTTGTTCGTATAATATTTTGACGTCCTTATAAATTCTATCAGATTGAACGGAACTCGACAAACATTATTTGTTTAATTTGATAGAATTTATAAGTACGGCAAAATATCGTACGAACAAAACTCGATGTGAGTGTAGCTAGCCTTACTTATTTCGATTTTAGACTACTTACTTATTCATTTATTTATATTATATCTACTACTTATTTAGACTACTCACTCTTCAATACTTTGATCTCTAAATTATCAGGGGATTTCAATCCTCTGTTTCTCTACCTTTGCTTATGATTATTCTCAATGTGTCTTCCGAATAGTTCTCAATTGCTTTCATCATGTATATCGGGGAGTGAGACATTTATTTTACAAAATCTTAGTATAATTATTAGGCAAAAATATTATTCATACTATAATAAAGGAAAGAACTGCCTTATACACGTACGGAATAGGAAAGTTATGTTTGACGCATCATCACGTCTCAACTACTGGACTGATCAACTTGAAATTCTGCATAAAGATTCTTAATCAACCGATGATTGATTTAATCAGAAGGATTCATTAATATTAATTTTCAATTGTTATTATTTGTTGTATTGCATTATTACAAATTATTGTATTATGAGTTTTTCTGATAAATAAAATCATTATTTCATATTTCAATAATCAACCGATGTTGGTTATAGGCCTATTTTCAAATATACAATATTTCAACACGTCAAGTTTACAGTTTTCAAGTTTAAAAAAAGACCCTTGCGGAGCACGGGTTACCTGCTAGTATAAAATATTTGGCAGTATCTCAATTTAGTGTGAGATGCTGTCTAGCTTGGATTAATTCATTTCATAGCTCAAAGGTTCAGCTGCTATCTTCAATGCCTTCTCAGTCTAGAAATATTGTATTTCATTAATCATTCATTGATAATTGATTGAAAATTTCAACGAAATGTTTGTGAACGGTGTACTATAGCTAAATTGTCATTGGTTGGCTTAGTAATCTTTCACGCAATCCCATTGGTTGTAGCCATAACGACAGAATGGCTTTCTTATTAGTTAGCTTATGATTGGTTGAATTCTCTCGTATACTCTCAACTCTCATTGGCCGACGCTGTGGCTGTGATACAAAGACTGCATTGAGAAAGGAGCTGATTTTTACTCAATCGTATTGTTCTTTACTTGGAGAATCAAGCTATCTACTCTAGTAGGCGGTGGAAATATGAAAATGGCAACTCTGTCGTCCTATAATTTCCACTGACTCTCCTTTGAGTCCAGTCCCACAAGATGTCAAATTATCCATAGATAACTGAGCACCAGTTGCACAGAATCCTGTTAAACTTTAATCATGATTAAATGTCATGACAAACAAAGAGAAGGCTTTTCCGAAAATAAGTATATTCTGATTGGTTCTCGTGACATTTAATCACGATTGAAACTCAACAGGCTTTTGTGCAACCGGAGCTGAAACTTGAATCAGACTATAGCGCAATACTTGAAGTGTATTTGTCTCTAATTAGATGAATGAACAAACTAGCATGCTTTATTACATTGTACTAGGCTCATATATTCCATTATAATTTTATTTTAGAAGGCTATATAAGTTATAGGCTTCATTATGTTGTACTAGCCTCATATATTCCACTATAATATTATTATAGAAGAGTTTTCTATATATATATAAAAGCGAAATGGCACTCACTGACTGACTGACTGACTCACTCGCAGAACTAAAAATCTACCGGACCAAAAACGTTCAAATTTGGTAGGTATGTTCAGTTGGCCCTTTAGAGGCGCACTAAGAACGGATTTGAAAAAATTTCCAAAGATACGCCCAAAATCTGCATTTTTCCAGCGTTTTTTTACGCTTTCATCGAGAACAAATTACCAGAAAATGTTCAAATCTACTACAGAAGCTCAGCCAGGGTATTATAATAATGTTGTGTTAGAAGGAACTTGAAATAACGCCGAAGATACACCCAAAATTAGCGTTTTTTCTGCGTTTTCTGTTATTTCATCAAGTAATAGACAGAAAATTTTCAAATGTGGTACAGAGGTTGAGCGAGGGTCTAAAAATTTTGTGATGAGGTGACTTTAATATTCAATCAAAGATACGCCCAAAATCAGCGTTTTTCTCAGCTTTTCTGCGTTTTCTCAGTACTTTGACTTTCTGATGGAATGAAGCATGCTCAAATGAAAAATGCAAGCGAGCAAAGCGAGCCCGCTGATCTCATTTTTGGACGATCCAGTTGGGGATCCAGGGGGCGGAGCCCCCTGGCTAGACGAATATGGCGAGCGAAGCGAGCCTGACGGCTAATAGTATTATTATAATTCTGAGTCAGCGAATTTCAAGTGTGCATGAGAGGTTAGATCAGTACCACTTCCGAATTGGGTAATAGGCCTCGGGGTACTTCCACTTTACTAATACTATTAGTGCAATACAGTACTTACCTTTGAGTGCACATCAAGCTTTTAGTGTAGGCTACTCATCAATGAGTATAGCTTACTAAATGTCCTCATCGACAATTTGATGAGTGCTCATCAAACTACTCAGCGAAAGTGTTCAACAAATGTTCAAGATTGATCTCAATAATGATTTGATGAGGGTTTATAATTCTGGAGTATTAATAGCTTCTGGAACAGCATCAATGCTTTTCATTTTAAATGAAGAACTTAATTCTTTATTGTTCAGAATTTCTTTAGATTTCTTCATCCGTCTTAGAAGTTCTTCATTTGTTACATGCTCTGTCCAATATATTTTTTAGCATTCTTCGGTAGAACCATAATTAAAAAGCTTCAATTTTCTTGTTCAATGTCCATGACTCTGTACCAGACAGAAAAATAGAGAAGATAGTCTCAACCTCAGAAGTCTAATCTTGTAACATCATGGCTCTTAAAAACTTCTCAACATTAACTCAAGCCAATAGTCCTAGTAGTTTTATTTTGTGTAGCTGTGTCTTTCTTTGTGCCAGTTGCACAACAGTGGGTTGAATTTTAATCGTGATTAATTCCAAGAGAACCAATCACAGAAGCCGTCTTTTCAAAGAGCCTTCTCTGATTGGTTCTCGAGAAATTAATCACGGTTAAAATTCTGTGCAACCGGGCCATAATCAAGTCATAGCCAAGAAATGGTATCTAAATATATAAAAGCGAAATGGCACTCACTCACTGACTGACTGACTGACTCACTCACTCGCAGAACTAAAAATCTACCGGACCAAAAACGTTCAAATTTGGTAGCTGTATGTTCAGTTGGCCCTTTAGAGGCGCACTAAGAAATCTTTTGGTAATATTTCAACTCTAAGGGTGGTTTTTAAGGGTTTAAAGTTCGTCTTTTGGCATGTATATTCTTCTTATTCTCTTAATTATGATTGAAAAAAATGTCCATATCATATGTTACTATAGAACTATAATCTAGATAGAGTACCTCTTCGAAACAGTTGTTAACTGGCAACTAAATTAATAATTTTGTCAGGTTGGCATCAAGTTGAGTTGACTTTGTTAGGTTGGCACCAAGTTGAAGATTTAAATGCATTTATCGCGGAAAAATTTATTGGGCACTGCTACTTCAATCCTGGGAATATCATATTACTAGCCGTCAGGCTCGCTTCGCTCGCCATATCCTTTTAGCCTGACGGTTAGTCTGGACCCCCGACTGGATTGTCCTAACATATGATAAAAATGCTCAAATGAAAAATGCAGGCGAGCCTGCTGATCTCATTCTTGGACGATCCAGTCGGGGGTCCAGGGGGCGGAGCCCCCTGGCTAGACGGATATGGCGAGCGAAGCGAGCCTGACGACTAGTAAGTTCTATATTTGAGCACCCGAAACCCCAAACTGCTTTATCTATAATCTGTTTCGAACGCCTACCCTATTCCCACCACCGATATTGAAACTAGGCTATCTGCCTACCCTTGTTGTGGTGTGTATACCATGCACACAGGGGTAGTTTTCGAAGCTCAGAGGGTGGTGAAACAGATCGATAACGCCATAATATAATATAAGTTAACAATTGGGTTCTGCCACCCTTTTTCGTGTGGTGAAGGCTAATGGATAATGGGGCACATACCGTCCTCCCGCCCCTAAGCGACGTCGAAACACGATCGTCGATGGATGGGTGACCGGGGTGTGCATCTGCTCATCACACATACACACCCCATTATATTGTTATAAGCGTCGATAACCTTCACACGCACTCACACTAACACACACACACACACACACACACACACACACGCCAGTCAACGTTTAATCGCTGTTTACATGCTCTACTACACCAAAGGACGGTAGTGAGCTACTGCTCTTTTTTCCTTCTTCTTCTTCTTCTTCTTCTTCTCCTTCTTCTCCATCTTCTTGTCTTTTTTTGCTTCTTTTCATCTTCTTCTCCAGTTTCTCTCTACCTCTTCTTCATCTTCTTCTCTTCTTCTTTCGTCTTCTTAGGTTGTCTCCTTCTGTCGTCGTCGCCTTCTTCTTCTTTTTTTTTCTTCTTCTTCTCCTACTTCTTCTTTGTTTCTACTGTCTTTT
Organism: Nilaparvata lugens; assembly: GCF_014356525.2. NCBI lineage: Eukaryota > Metazoa > Arthropoda > Insecta > Hemiptera > Delphacidae > Nilaparvata > Nilaparvata lugens. The sequence goes on along the minus strand of NC_052514.1, from coordinate 36,068,683 downwards.
ATTATATAAATAATACTTTCCACAATTAATGAAGTAGGGAAATAATTATCAAGTTGTCGGGATGTGAGTTCATGAATATTTTAGAAGAATACTAGTGCCGGTTGCACAAAAGCCGGTTAAGTTTTAATCGTGATTAATTCGACGAAAACCAATCAGAGAAGCCGTCTTATGAAAAAGGCCCTCTCTGATTGGTTGTTGTGGAAATAATCACGGTAAAAAATTTAACCGGCCTTTGTGCGACTGGCACTTAATCCGATTGATCTTGACGTAATCCATATTGAAATATTTTGTCCTGAAATACTCTGATCGACTCTATATGATCAACATGGGATCGACAAAAAGAATTGCCAAAACAAATTGATGATTTCTAAATCCAAATTCAGCGCTAAATTCACAAGAATAATATCTATCTTCATTTGAAGTTAATTCTTCTTCTAAAGCCCCGCACACACTCATCTATTTTTATTCTACGATATTTTGCCAACCTTATGAATTCTATCAGATTAAACAGAACTTGACAAACATCATCTGTTTGAAATCATCTATTTAATCTAGTAGAGTCTATAATGACGGCAAAATACCGTACGAACAAAAATCGAAGTGTGTTTGCGGGGCTTAAAAGTATAAAAATTTGTTCCAAAAACCTGGATTACTTGAACAGTGTCAATTTCAGCACATTGAACTCGTTATTCTAAATACTATAAGATTTCGACCATTCTCGAACCTTCAATTCAATTATTCTATAGTGAGCTCCACGTTATAATGGCAGTGATTGATTAGCAATGGTATTGCCATCCTTGTCTATCATTCAAGAAATCGGATAGCGCTATCTCTTTCTCGCTTTACTCTGTTGATAGATCATCTTTTAACAATGTAGAATTAATAATTAATTAACAAAATATTTCATCTTAATCATGAATTCATTATGAAATTATTGGAAAAATATAATTTCTTGCTTAATAAAATATAATTGATTATTTCAAACTGGAATAAACTGTTATGACATCAATAAACCAGTATACCGTGTATATATAAGGCATTGACAAGATGGAGGATCGGCAACGTTGCTCTCCTATCTTCCTCTACTGCCATTATAACGTGGACCTCACTATAGCACAACAGAATCGGTTGAATAGTTCAAAGAATTTTACTTTGAAACTTGAATTCTTGAAACTTGCCGACGGCTTGGACGTTTGTTTTTCTCGCATCAATTCAGCAACGCACTATCTATTAACAACGCACAAGGAAAACGCACATGTGGTAAACATTCACAATAAAGAAGAAACATGGAAATATTATTTCAAATATTCGACTCTGATTGAACTCAATCATCAAACAGTTTCGCAATCCTCACTGGATTATCCTATCCTTAAATAACTGTAGTTCTAGTCTTTGATCAGTATCAATAATTCAAATAATTTCATTCATTTCTTCATTTCTTTCCATTAAGTCACTTGAAAGTTTAATTACATAGAATTCGGCTACCCTTCTTTTTAATTATTATTGAACGAAGATCCAATAAAATGCTTTAAATCACCCCGAAGACTTCTTCTACTGTAAATATTTACAACAGGGTTAACAGTTAGATGGAAATTTGATGAGCGCTACTATACAAAAATTATTTGTCAGCCCGGGCAAAGCCTATTTGAACAGAGGCTATTCTCATTTTATTTCCCTCATTTTCGTTTTATTTCAGAGAGGACTAGTTTCAGCCAATCAAGAAGAAAACAAAAATGAGGAAACCAATAACATAGAGAAACAATAGCGTAAGTTGATATCCTATGGTATAGGGAATTGATGTCGCAACTTTTACTGTTATCTTAAGCCGATTACTGTCGATTATTGTCAATTTTTACTGTTTTGTTGAGGTGAGAGTGTATGAACGGCACAATTTGAGAGACTACCAGCGTCACAAAGCTTCACGGGGAAAACTACGTGGACTATCGGCTTGAGATAACAGTAAAAGTTGCGACATAAACGTCCTTTACCATGGGATATCTATTTACGCTATTGTTTCTCTATGCCAGTAATTCTATGCTATTATCCACCCATTTTATGAAAAAATACTGTGCTATAACCCTGCATTAATTATTTTTCAAATATTTAATCTAGATTGAGCTCAAGCTTCCAAACATTTTGACAACCCACATTCAAGCTTGGTAGCTTCCAGTACGTAGTAAAGAACACTCCAGCCTAATTTTGCGCTTTTAGCGAAGCCTTAAAACCGAGCAATGGCGTCCAAAACTCTGAAGAACAATTCGACCGGTTGTCTGCTCGCAGGACCAAGAAAGCGGCTCTCTCATTGGTCCAGCCATCCTGACAGCTGCTGGCTTCTCTCAACACTCTTTTCCTCTCTCTTCTTCACTCGTAATCCTCTCTCACCATCAATTCAATTCAATTTCTCTCTAAAAGGTGCCCTCCCACCCTATCTCACACTCTCTCTCATTGTAACCATGTTACCAAAGGCGACAAGCCTAGTAACAATTGAAAAATAAAAACTATCTGTCTATCTATCTCTCTCACCCTCACTATCTATCTATCTTCTCTCTCACTCTTTCTCTGTCACTCTCTTTTTCTCTCTCTATCTTCTCTCTCACTCTTTCTTCTTCACTCGTAAACACTCCTCTTTTTCTCTCCAAAAATTAAATTCAATTCCTCTCTCAAAGGTGCCCTCCCTCTCTCAATCACTATCACTCTCTCTCACTCTATCTCTCTCTTATTCACTCATAATCCCCCCTCACTCTCACTCTCTCTCTCTCCATCAATTCAATTCAATTTCTCTCCCAAAGGTGCCGCTGCATTTAGACCAACGAATATGTCTGGCCCCCTTTTCAAATGGCATCCCCAGCATATAATCTCATTTAACAACAGAGTATACATATATATTGATGTAGCCTATACTGGAGAAAACCTATTTATTGTTTTTCTATGCCTATACTCTCATATATATAGTATATTTAGTAAAGTCCTGTACGTATATAGCTGTCATCATATGAATGAAGCCCTTCAAAGTTTAACCGCTAGCTAAGCTACTGTGTATAAAATCACGCCCTTCTAACCAGTACACTAGCCAAGGGACATACTAGATGGATATCATCGCTCAGTAATTTCACGAGTAGTTATGCTTATATCATAGAGAAACAATAGCATAAGTAGATATCCCATGGCATAGGGCGTTTATGTCGCAACTTTTACTGTTCTCTCAAGCCGATTGCCCACGTAGTTCTTTCCCGTGAAGCTTTATGACGCTGGTAGTCTCTCATATTGTGCCGTTCATACACTCTTACCCGGTCAAAACAGTAAAAATCTACAATAATCGGCAGTAATCGGCTTGAGATAACAGTAAAAGTTGCGACATAAACGCCCTATACCATGGGATATCTACTTACGCTATTGTTTCTCTATGCTTAAATTGTGAGGTCCACATTATACTGGCAGTGGAGATCGATAGGAGAGAATCGTTGCTGATTCTCTGCCTTGTCTCTGCCTTCTGTAGAGGATAGCTGATATCAGTACATCTGATGTAATGTCAACTGTTCATCCTTGTTTTAAGTAACCAATTATATTCTATTAGTAGAGAAAATATATTTGTCAATGATTAAATATAGTATCTTAAGTCACAAGGACGGGAAGGGCCGTTTTGCAGGCGAGAATGATGTTTCTAGTCGAGGTGTTAGCTGAGACTAGAATTTCATTCGAACACTGCAAAAGACATTCACGTCCAAGTAACTTACACTATTTTTTGTCATAATAATCTAGGAAAGAATAATGATTGAGAAACAGAAAACATTACCTGCTTGTGCTGACATTACTACATGCATTCTGTAAACATAACCTAGTTGACAAGTTTCGAATCAGGAATTTCTTGATTGTAGTTGACAAACCTGGAGCGCTAAAAGGCGGCTTTTGTACAAGTTTTGCTGTTCCAAATTCGGAACTAGGAAACATACTCGATTGAAAAAAAACATATTATGATTTTATTACAGTATATATGATGTGATGAGAATCATATGTTTATTTGTTCTACAATCAGCTGTTTACCGGCTTGATTTCATGGATGTAAAACAGCTGAAATTGAATGACTATGACAAAATAGTACTTTTTGTCATACTTACTCAATTGCAGCTGTTTTCCATGCATTAGAACAAGCCGGTAAACAGCTGTTTGCAGAACAAGAAAACATGTGATTTTCATTACAGCATACTATACTGTAAAGAGATCATATGGTTTTCTTTACAGGCGAGTATGTTTCCCAGTTCCGAAATTGGAACATTCAAATTGATTCATATATAGTCTTAGCGTTATAGTTTTCAGTTGTTATATTGGTAACAATAATTTAAACTTCTTATTGTTGAGAAATTTAGTGAGAAGAAAAGAGTGAGTTAATAATATCTCAGTAGCTAATAGAATATTTAAAATATTATTAGAACTCATCTAATAAGTTTCAAGTTATAAGAACTCATCTGACATTTTTTAACATTGGCCTTTATTATTCTATTTGAGCTAGATGGGTCTGTTATGACCTAGTAGCTATGGGCTAGGTCATGTTTATAGAATGCAGTATCTCGAACAGCAGCAGGTAAGGTGATGGTTACTGTTTCTCAGCAATATTATTCTTTCTGAGAAAAGTATGACAAAAATATTGTACGTAACTTGTACGGTAACGTATTTACCGCGTTCATATGATAATATTCTGACCTCAACTACGTTTGGGGCAGAAACAATAATACTTATGCGGTAAACTACTGTTACCGGACTTGTGACGTAAATACTTTTTTATAACTAGATTGAGATTGAATATTTTGTTGATTAATTATATTTTTTATAGAAAAATTATGAAAGAATTGACTGAATGAAAATTCAGAAGGATTTCTTAGCTTTTTTTTACGCATTCTTTGATCAAACCCACGATTCCTTTACCCAAAGGCAGTTCAGCAAATGTCAGCAATTCTACAATTCTTTGCTCAAAACCACGACTCCAATTTTTTTCCACAAAGGCTTTACAGTAGACACCGCAGATAATACGCATTTAATAGCTTCTTTTCCTCAACACATTTGTCATCAAAGTCGGCCAGCGAAACTTTCCCTTCCTACGATTTCCAAAGATTTTGGACAAAGATTTCCATGTAATTCGGCTTCCATTCATTCGATCTTTACTTCCTTATTTCTCGTTCTATTCCCCCTCTGACTCCACCTCCTCAGCCTCCTCATCCTCCTCCTACTCCTCCTCCTCACCTCCTCCTTTACTACTTCCTCCTCCTCCACTGCTTCCTCCTCCTACTCCACCACCTCCTCCTCCTCATCATCCTCCACACCTTCCTCAAACTTCTGCTTTTGTATTTTTCGTTCAATCTGTCTTTCGGCATGTTTTGTGACCAACAAAAGATATCACAGATGTTTAACGTCTTGTTCTTCTTCTATTATAACATAAATTCTTGTTCTTTATATAGCCTAACAGTGATTCTATTGAAATCGTTTGCGGGTAGCTGATTTTTTCTGTACGTTTTTTCTTTAAATCGTATCGAATCTCGACTGTCATTGGGATGTTGTTTAGGCTGCTATTACACAACTTGTTTTTCTTTCGTTCACGCCCTTTCTCTCTTCTTTTTCTTTTTCTCCTCGTCCTTCTGCTTCTCCCTCTTTTCCTCCTCCTTCTTCATGCTTTTTGGGATTCTTTCCTAATTGTTTATTGGTAGCCATGTACAAATCTCTCCTTCTTCTTCATCTTCTTCTTCTCCTCATCTTCCTTCTTTTTCTACTTTTACTTCTCCTCCTTCCTCTCCATCTTCTCCTCTCTTCTTCACCGCCTTCCTTCACATGACTTCTTTTCCTGTCTTCTTCTCCTGTCTCCTCCCACTTCTCTCTCTTCTTCTTCTTCATCTTCTTCTTCTTCTTCTTCTTCTTCTTCTTCTCCTCCTCCTCCTCCTTCTTCTTCTTCTACTTTTACTTCTGCTCCTTCTTCTTTATCTTCTCCTTTCTTCTTCACCACCTTCCTCCACCTGACTTCCTTTCCAGTCTCCCCCACTTCTCTATCTTCTTCTTCTTCATCTTCTTCTTCTTCTCCTCCTCCTCCTCATCCTCCTCCTTCTTCTTCTTCTTCTACTTTTACTTCTCCTCCTTTTTCTCCATCTTCTCTTCTTCTTCACCTCTTTCCTTCACCTGACTTCTTTTCCTGTCTCCCTCTCCTGTCTCCTCCCTCTTCTTTTTTTCTTCTTCTTCTTCATCTTCTTCTCCTCCTCCTCCTTCTTCTTCTTCTTCATACTTTTTGGGAATCTTTCCTAATTGTTTATTGGTAGCCATGTACAAATCTCTCCTTCTTCTTCATCTTCTTCTTCACCTCCTCTTTTTTACTTCTCCTCCTTCTTCTCCATCTTCTCCTTTCTTCTTCACCTCTTTCCTTGACCTGACTTCTTTTCCTGTCTTCTTCTGCTGTCTCCTCCCACTTCTTTCTCTTCTTCTTCTTCTTCTCCTTCTTCTTCAAATCATTCTACTTCGCCACCTTAGCCACCATCTACTACACCTAATTTTCTTTCGTTTTCGTCTGTTTAAATAAAGCTTTTCCTGTCTCATTCTCCTGTCTCCTCCCTCTTCTTTCTCTTTTTCTTCACCTTATTCTACTTTGCCACCTTAGCCACCATCTACTACACCTCATTTTCTCTCGTTTTCGTCTCTATATAGAGCTGCTACTATTGAAGAAAAAATAAAACCTTGTGCTCGCCATTTTCTTTCACATGATGCTTTGTCGCTGCAGTAGCAATCTTCAGTAGCTCCATTGAAGCGGATAATTTGTATAATAGCTGTTGCCGCCTACAATCTTCTTTTGAAAAGTCTTTACAATTACAATTGTATCTTTCATTCGTCAACATGGGATTCTTTACAACATTGTATAATATGTCAACACGGGAACACGGATTTGGGAAACGGAGTTGTAATACTGTCGTCTGATGTATTCCATCAAATCCATTCTCTGCTTGTATTTCTTTGCCAACTTTTTCAATGAAATCTTCCAAAGAATCAGAAAACTGTGGTCAGCTGTTCAATGAATGATGTTCCTATTTCCTAGGATGAAAATGATTGATGATCCTAGGATAACATAGAAATGCGTGATTATCTGGTTGAAGCCACTCCTACATATCCGATCAAGGAAATCGTGAAGAATAAATAATAAATTGTTACTACTGATTTTTGGGATGTAGCCCTAAAGGTAGCATTCAAAGAAATCTTGAACTGATTCTCTAGTATTTTATATGAAAATTATCATTTATACTGAATGGATTATGAATGAATCCAAAGAATGAATTTCCAACATATTTATTCGCACAGTTATTTGTACGACTACGTTTATAATTTTCCATTCTGTAAATAGAGTGTTGCATGGTAAGTGCAGGTTGCACAAAAGCCGGTTAAATTTTAACCGTGGTTAATTCCTTGAGAACCAATCAGAGGAGCCGTCTTTTCAAAAAAACCTTCTCTAATTGGTTTTCGTGGAATTAATCACGGTTGAAATTTAACCGGCTTTTGTGCAACCAGGCTGTATCAAATAGTTTTACCAACGAATTTGGTATTTGTCACTAGGCTGATTGAGGGATTGTAGTAGCCTAATTTGTCTGCCTAAAAAGCAGTCGTTAGGTCATGTCAGAGGCCCTGAAATTGATCAGTTGCGACCTGAAAACTCTGACACCAGACCTGAGCCAGCCAGGTCACTCGATATTATTTATTATTATTATTAGTAGCGAAATACAGAGAAGATTCAATATTGGTATAGTAAGGTGCACGTTATAATGGCAGTGTTTGATTAGCAATGGTATTGCTATCCTTGTCTATCATTCAACAAAGCGTATAGCGCTATCTCTTTCTCGCTTTGTTCTGTTGCCAGATCGTCTTTTATCAATGTAGAACTAATAACTAATTAAAAAAATATTCCATCCTTATTATGAAAATTCATTATGAAATTATTGAAAAATATAATTTCTTACTTAATAAAATATAATTGATAATTTTAAACAAGAATGAACGTTAATATTACATCAATAAACCTGTACCAGCTACCGTCTATAGAAAACATTGACAAGGCAGAGGATCGGCAACGTTGTTCTCCTCTGTCATTATAACGTGGACCTCACTAAGGAGAGAAATGTCCTGGTCCATGTAAATGTTAAGGCTGGGACTAGAATGTATGATAACAACTAATAGGAAATAGTTATTTGTATATCTAGAGTGAAAAGTACGACTTTTTCTCCCTGTGGGAAAAAGTTTGAAGCCCGAGGCGAAGCCGAGGGCAGCAATTTTCCTGAGGGAGAGAAAGTATTTTTCGCTCGTGATGTACACAACATTTTTCCTCCATCTACATTTTTTTATAGAAACTGCAAATAAAATCATTCTAATAACTTACGTATTGGTGACAATGATTCCTAACAACATAACCTAAATCTAAAACCTAGAAACCGGTCGTCTGATTGGCACTGCCGATTGCGCTATCTATCGGCAAAAGTTGTAACAATTATATCAGCTGGGCAGCTACCAAAAATGGCTGATTCCAGATCACGCGGTTCAGATTTGAAAATTGCAGATCAAAAATATTTGTTGACTGGTATTTTGAATAGAATAAAATATTTTAAGAATTGTATGAATTTTTATCGTCTACTAATATTGAGAATATAATAATTATCATACAAACATATATTTCATGAGTTGATCAAATTTCTGGTTGTGGTATTGAATTCAGTTGACTCAATGACAGACACCTCTATTATGCTTTGTCATCTGAGCTTAGACCTTCTAACCTATTACAATGTAAGTTTCAAAATAGAGATGCTCCCCATGTTATTTAAATGGAGTCACTTTTACTCCCTAGGGAGTTTTTCTGTTTTTTACTACCTCGAGCGAAAAAGTGACACTTTAGTATTAGGTTTCAGGGAGTAGAGTAAGTACTTTAGACAGTAGGTGGAGGAAAAAATACTTTTCTATAAGAAAGATACATTTCTATAATTAGAAAAGTATGAAGCAAGAAAAAAGTATGAAAATATCGAGATCAATTTATTAGACTATCTACTTCTCCATTATATACTTTTGAGGTGATGGAAACTTGAATTCGGGTAAACTTGACTTCAAGTGAGAAAACTTGAATTCAAGGAAACTTGTCAAATGTAAACGCAATCTGATTAGAAATAACTGTAACTTGACACCAGATTTTTGTTTCCAGGAGGGAGCATTGTGGAAGCTTAGCACAATAAATTCGAAGAATATGAATAAACGAATAAGAAAATCTGTTTACAAGAAACTTAATTTCCTAATGAAATAAAAACACACATAATATGTTGTCAAATTCTACACAGTTCTATTTGGTACAGGACCAAGGTTTCGGGACCACACACGTCACATTTTCAAGTTGACTGTTATTATAATTCTATTTCATTATCAATTCTCAATATTTGTTGACAGGAGTTAGCATGGCAGGCGCGCTACACGCGGCAGCGTCAGCACAACACCACCAACAGCAGCAAGCCTCACCAGACAGCACTTCTCCCACCGGCACTGATCTCTCTCATTCACCCCTCACCCTCCACTCCTCAGCCTCCACCACCTCCTCCACACCCCTCAAACCATCCCTCCCTCCTCTCACCAGTGACCTGCACGACCCTCAGGATGGCGATGAGGAAGAGATCGAGGAGGATGTAAGTAGCTACAATTTACTTTGATTAGGCAATTATTATTTTTGAAATAATTTAATCACAATGATGAACTTTACCAAAAAATATCATACAGGAAGTATAATATATTACACATTTTTTGTCTTAAATTAGATGAACATTCCAGTTGAATTATCATACAAGAAGCACACAAAAATACTTCATTGTCATGGGCTACTTTTTAAATTAATAAAACAATATAAAAATCTTAAAGCACCCTTTATTTTTTCAAGAAAGATTGAAATAGTTCAACTTTAGATATTTCAATGTTTTTAAAAAGAATAATGGGTGCTTCAAGATTTTTATATTGTTCTATTAAGAAGCACACACTACATTAATATTGTTTTTCATTGAATACTTCGATAATAATTGTTTCAAAATTAATTGATTTTGCCGACAAAAATCATACAAGAAAATAAATACACATTACATATTTTCTCCTTCAAATTAGATGAACATTCCAGTTGAACCTCTGTGTAATGAAGATGATTATACCATAGAGAAACAATAGCATAAGTAGTCTAGATATCCAATGGTATAGGACGTTTATGTCGCAACTTCTACTGTTATCTGAAGCTGATAGTCCACGTAGTTCTTTCCTGTCAAGCTTTATGTCGCTGATAGTCTCATATTGTGCCGTTCATAGGCTCTTACCCGGTCAAAACAGTAAAAATCGACAATAATCAACAGTAGTTGGTTTGAGGTAACAGATAAAAGTTGCGACATAAACGGCCTATACCATGGGATATCTACTTACGCTATTGTTTCTCTGTGATTATACTGAGATAAATTACGCTGTATGAATGTGTTTGTTCCATAGAGGTGAAAAACCAGTAAAAATTCTTGAACATCATATTATAACAATATTAGTTACATAGAGGATATTTTTGTTTGTAGTTTTGTTGTGATTATAGAGTTTCGAACAATTATCATGATTATTTTTGTGTTGGTTTCATGGTATGGTCCCTACGTAAGAGATCTTGTTACTCTATAAATCAGTCTTGTTAATGGAATAGATTGGAGGTTGATCTCCATGTATAGAGGAGCCTTTTTTCGAATTTATTTATTTATTTCATTGGCAATTACAGATCATAATTATAATATGATTGGGAGAAGACAACAGGCATAGCCCAAAACTGTGTTCTCTCAAACTTTAAAAATAAAAGTTTCAAAAAAGAATAAGGTTAAGATTTCACTTTCACTTTAAAAAGTCCAATTTCCACTTCAAAACTAATGACTAAACTAAAAATTTTGAATTTTGATATTTGAAAACTGATTAAAAAGAAAAATATCTCACTCAAATCTCTATAAATTGAAAATTTTTGAGTAATTTTGCAAAATTTTGAGCCAAAAAAGAAACACAACTTCAATATTAGCACAGCTGATAAGCCAGCTAATAATTGAAATGTAGCTGAATGTGAATTTATTGTAACTGACTCTTCTTCGGATTAATGGCATTAACTGATTGAATTCGTTCAAATGCTAATAAGTTTAAAATAATTATCAAACGAGAATCCAAATAAAGTAGAATAGGTTCATAAAATTTCAATACAATTTTTGTTTAACAATAATTTTATAGATCTTCTTCCTTCCCCTGACTTTCTTTCCTGGTTTTAACCGGTTTTTCCATTTCCCCGCTTGTCCTAACAGGCAGAAGAAGAACAAGGCAGCGTAGGCGGTGCGGGGGGAAACCCGAACGCGGGACAGAAAAAACGCAAACGACGCGTTTTGTTCAGCAAAGCGCAGACGTATGAGCTGGAGAGGCGATTTCGACAGCAGCGCTATCTATCGGCGCCAGAGAGAGAGCACCTCGCTTCCATCATCCGTCTCACTCCCACGCAGGTCAAGATTTGGTTCCAGAATCATAGGTGAGCAATCTGCAAAAATTACCTTTTCCCTTTATCGTTCTGTTATCATAAGTCTGTATCATAGAGGAAGAAAAATCTGCTCAATAATACCATAGAGAAACAATAGCATAAGTAGATATCCCCATGGTATAGGGTGTTAATGTCGCAACTTTTACCGTTATCTCAAGCCGATAGTTCATGTAATCCTTTCCCGTGAAGCTGTGTGACACTGGTAGTCTTTCATATTGTGCCGTTCATACACTCTCACCCCTACAAAACGGTAAAATTCGACAATAATTAACAGTAATCGGCTTGAGATAAACAGTAAAAGTTGCGACATAAACGCCCTATACCATGTGAAATCTACTTATGCTATTGTTTCTCTATGATAATACTCATAATATCATTGTGATTACTCGTTGACATGATAAGTTTTTATACATCAATGAAAATTTCATAATTAAAATACTTCATGATTTCAATGAACAGTCGTCATATATGACGTGTAAAGAGACAATCAAACACATGAATGAAAAATAAAAATACAAATTTAAATCAAAATTTTAAAAATAATATGTAGTAATAGTAATGACAATTTCTTCAATTATGCTCACACATAAGTTCCTTATTCGATCAAGTCCTTGTGTGAATGATGAGGTTAGAGTATACGATAGATAAGAAATGGATATGTATACAATACACAAATACTGTATGTCAATGTATTTTAAAAAAATGTATAAAAGCTGACAGATAGAATCATAATGGACAGAAGCTAAGAGCTTCAGAGGAATAGTCTACGTTTACACTCCACCAAAACTATGATTGGACTGTCACTATTCTGACTGAATTTGGAAAGTAGTACATCAAGTGAATGAACTATTACTTCTATTATGAAATATTACATTTAAATCATATACAGCAGTATGATTCACCATAACGAGGAAATCATACATGCTATTGATTGAAAATGAACTTATTATAATCTAAAGTATTATGACTATTCCATTACATGTATAAGATGGATGAAAAATGCACTGTATAATATTCTATTCTATTATTAAATCACTAATTTTGTTCCCTTTTCCCAAATATGTGAGATCATTGAAGAGGTACACTCTACATTCTGATCTGACTACTCGAATTCATTTTGATCTGGTAAGAATATTATTTGATGCAGATATTATGAAAATTAAATTTATTGTATTTTCATTTTTGTGCAGGTACAAGACGAAACGAGCCCAACAGGAAAAGGGCATGGGAGTTGGGGTGGGAGTGGATCAAGGGGGTGCCTCCCTAGCCTCTCCCCGTCGGGTAGCAGTTCCAGTCCTGGTTCGAGATGGCAAACCCTGCACAAGTACCTCCAAAAACGAACAACTGGTCATGCCTGGCTACTCACATGCACTCATGCACCCTCATCCACACGCGCAACCGCCACGAACCTGGTGGTAGTTGAGTGAACTAGGCAAGAGACCTGTGTTTCACGACCGTAGAGCAGTTCTGGTTAGAATCGATAAGTGTACTGTGAAAAGTGATCAAAATAGATTATTGTGAAATGTGATTGAAGTCTTGATGTGCGATTCAGAACCATGCTTCACAACCACAGAGCAAGGCTGGTTCAACGATATTAGTGTCCTATGTAGTAAGTGATTAAACTGAGGTTGTAATCTGGGATAGAGTACCACGTACAACAACCATTGAGTTGGTCCAATTTGAAAGACGTCCTACAGCAAGTGATTGAACTAAGGTTGTATTCTCAGACTGGAAGGTTGTTTCACAACCACAACTCAAAGCTGGTCCAATGCATTAAATATCCTAAGAAAGTGAATGATTTGAGGTTGTGATCTGAGACTGGTAACCAAGTTTCATTACTATAGTGCAAGGCAGGTCCAACTTAATAAATTCCCAATTAAAATTGTTCAAAGTGAATTATTGTGAACTCGAAGTGGGACTCGTGTTTCACAACCTTACAGCAGTCTTGGTTCCACACAATATGTGATAAATGTCCCAAAAAGTGATTGAACTGAGGTTTTGAACTAAGACTGGTAACCATGTTTCATAACTATAGTGCAAAGCAGTCCCAACTCAATAAATGTCCAATTAGAATTGTTCGAAGTGAATTATTGTGAACTTGAATGGGACTCGTGTTTCACAAACATACATCAGTCTTGGTTCCACACAATATGTGCGCTGTAAGAGGTAATCAAAGTCAATTACTATTGTGAATTTGAAGTGAGAACCAAGTTTCTTAATAGCCACAGAACAGTGTTGGTCTAGCTAAAAGTTGTGTCCTATTTGATGAGTGGTTAGAATCAAGTCTTGTGAGCTGGATAAACATGTTTCACAGCTCTAGAACAACGCTGGTTGTGCAGTAAAATACAGGTTGTATTAGTGGAAAGTAATAAGTGTAATGTGTGATGACACATAAAGACATCAGCTAAATAGCCACTAAGTGAAAAACAATATGTTTTATACAATTCAAGTTCCAAGTTTTGTAGCCTACAATCTTGTAAATTTTATTTTCAATTGACATTTTCATTGTTCAAGATAGATTGGCCACTCGATCAATGGATCAGTTGATGTTTGACTATGGAAAAATGTTGATAATATTGATTGATTTATTTAGAAAGTCGAAGATACATTATGAAAATAATCAATTGATCGAACAGAACTCTTGTATTTTAATTTCAATTGCAAATTTTCATACATCTGTTTGTAGTCCAGTCAAAGAAAGATTATAGGGAATCATAGGATTATGATTAATTCATTGTAAAAGTTGGAAGTACATTATAAATTTAATTTCAATGCATGGAACAGAACTCCTGAATTCCAATTTCAATAGCAAATTCTTATATAACTCTTTGTGATTTCCGCTACATGGAACAAAGACGTTGGCAGTAAATTATTCAAAACTGATAAGAATTGGATTAGCTACGTAGTTTCAAGAGCAAAAACGTTGAAATATATTGAGTATTTTCCGGTTGATCTCATCACTAAAGATAGATGAATTAATATTAATTTATGACGTGAAAACCCAAGAAAACTTTTAAAAAGCTTCTAATCTTGTCGTTGGGTTTCAAATAAAAGCTTGAGAAGGAACGTCATTATTCTTGGAACTGGAAATTTAGTAATGTATTTGCAATTTTGAATTTGAAATTAACAAGAGCTTGAAAGTAGAGTAAAAAGTACTTGGGGTATGCGAGAACAACATTGTCAGATCGTCCTGATTTAAGAATCAAGATATATAAAGAATAAAATAAGATATCGGGAATATTTCTTATATATTCTCTGGAAATGTGTAATGTACTTAATTTACATTAAAAATAAACAAGAATTTGAAAGTAAAGTATAAAGTACTTGTAGTATGCGGAAACAACATTGTCAGACCGTCCTGATTTAAGAATCAAGATATATAAAGAATAAAATAAGATATCAGGAATATTTCTTATATATTCTCTGAAAATGTGTAATGTACTCAATTTACATTAAAAATAAACAAGAATTTGAAACTAAAGTATAAAGTACTTGTAGTATGCGGAAACAACATTGTCAGACCGTCCTGATTTCAAGAATATTATTTCTTATATTCTCTGAAAATGTGGAATTCCACAAAATAAGCCTGAGATACCTACCCAATATGACTTCCTATTCGGGGACTTTCTAGCTTGAAGCTCCTAGATAATTCTAATTGATAAAAGTTCCTGATTTACAAGCTTTTCATCTTGAATATTGTACCATAATTTTATAATCTTATATAATTGGAGGGATTTTATTACCAAAGAAATATTGAAAAATATAACTTTTACTTAGGGCCGATTTCCAAGCTCGGGATTTAGCTAAGTTTTAGACTTAAAACAGCTGGAGTCAGAAAATTGGCTTCCCGAAACGGGGCGTAGTCCCCGTTTCATGTTCCCGTACTCCCCGTAGCATGTTCGAATTCTTGTCTGAAGTTATTGTCTAATAATTAGACTTTTATATACTTTTTAATTTTAAATTATTACTCCAATATTGTTGAGCAGTATGATTTTTTTCTCATAATTTGTAAATATTGTGAATTGGATTGAATAAAATTTGAATTTGAATATGAATTAGTCGCAGTCAACGTTTAAATTAAATTTCGAAATATTCGAAAATTTAACACAAAATAAAATGAAAAGAAAATAGTTTAAAGTTTCAGCTATTTTGAATTATTTAGGAATGTTTCATTTCGTCAAGGAAAAACATTTCCAATTATAGAAATAAGAAAATAAAGATAATAATGAAAACTACGACTATGCCCAGTTTCGGAAAGCCAATTTTCTGACTCCAGCTGTTTAAAGTCTAGAACTTAGCTAAATCCCGAGCTTGGAAATCGGCCCACAGTTTAAAATTGATGAATATTATTATTTTCACTCAACCTACCGTGTTTAAAAATCATTGAAGAAAAAGATTACCTATCTCTGATACTTTTCCTCAGGAATTCCATGTGTTGATTAATATTATTCGAACTCTTATACATTTATGGCTAAAAACTCATGTTCCACTAAAAATTGATGTGAATAATAAAATATGTGAATAATACATTCCAAATATAAGTTTACAACTATTATTAAAAAGCACATTCCTAACCATTGAATCAGCATCGATTTAAGAACTAACAATATGGTTATGGATGGTGAAATGAAAACTAAAATCAACTCATGATTAGTATCTAAGTCATTATTAGCTAATAGAACAAATCTAATCAGGTACTGTACAGATAAAACTATCTTACTATTTCAATTTGTTGTTACATTAATAGCATTTTGTAAAATTGAACAAATATAGTGTTTGTAAATAGGAAACTGTAGAAAAATTTGAGATGTAATTTTTAATAATTGTCATTATATAGATGTATTAAGATGCGTACAGACTTAAATGCCACGAACACGCACGTTTCGCTTTTCATCAGCTGATTCTATGCTTGATTATATCAGTATCTTAAGCCAGTTACACACACATGGATTTTTGGGCGTACGATTTTTTGCTGTCCTTATGGCAGATAATATATCCGATATTAGTCTTGTATATCTGAATATATCTGATATAGGATTATATCAGATTCAACGGAACTTGACAAACATAATCTGTTTAATCTAATAGAATTTTATAAGGACAGAGAAAAATCGATGTGTGTATATAACTCGGGATTTAGCTAAGTTCTAGACTTTAAACAGCTGGAGTCACAAAATTGGTTTTCCGAAACAGGGCGTAGTCACAGTAAAACGACTAACGATTTTAAAATTAAATGTCGAAAAACTAGAAAATAGAACACAAAATAAAATAAAGAGAAAATAGTGTGAAGTTTCAGCTATTTTGAATTATTTAGGAATGTCTCATTTCGTCAAGGGAAAACGTTTCCAATTTTATAGAAATGAGAAAATAAAGATTATCATAAAAACTGCGACTACGCCCCGTTTTGGAAAGTCAATTTTCTGACTCCAGCTGTTTAAAGTCTAGAACTTAGCTAAATCCCGAGCTCGGAAGCCGGCCCTTACTGTTTTTATACAAATAAAGATATAAATATCGGGGCACCGAGCTTCGCTCGTTATTTTTATTTATTGATAAACAGAACACAATTCTCTAAAATGATCGTGTTTATATTTCACAGCTGGCTATATGTCATCTTATGAATTTCGGGGATGCGATATTTTGATTTTTCACATACTCGCTCACTCACTTTTTTTGAGTTTTTTACTATCCACAGCAGTTTCAGCCAAGCATGAATTATCCTTTTAATGTCGTTCAGCGAGTTTTCCCCAAAGATGAAACCTAGAGCAATCGAATTTCTATATCATGAACCTACTATGTTCCAAATTTCGTGTAAATCGTTAGAGACGTTTTCGAAATCCGTTAAACACAAATAAGCAGATATAAAAATATACACAGAAATTGCTCGCTTAATATAATAGGATAAACATAGAAACAGGTGATGAGAAACGAAATTCGCGTGTTCGTGATGCATAAGTCTGTACGCACCTCTAGAAAATTGTAATTAATCATTGTGATGTGTATATAGAAATCTATTAAATATTACCTATATAAATAACAATAATTGAGAGATTATAATAAGAGTATTATTGAGTTAACGATGAAAATAACCTGAATGAATGTATGAATAAAAACGAAGTTAAATGATAACATTTTTGTGTGTTTAGTAATTAATTGATTGATCCTGTTCCCCGTATCAGTATGCAAACAAAACCTGTCAGACGTTTTATTGACATTTTGTGAGTTGTCAATGATAATACGAGCGTTGATTTTGAATTTAGGTTGAGCTGATTGTGGGTGACTTTAACTTAAAAACTGTAGACTTTACTTGGCTCGAAGACGGCAACCTATATCTTTCAAGTGGGTATCGGAGAAAAAAGCTATAATAGTGAACAATGAAAAGTACAGTACAACAAAGAAATTTAATTTGACACTATATCTGGATATAGTCAAATATATTCTTATATTCAATTTTTACAATAGGCTCACTGAAAATACATATTGATCGATACGATACCTGTATTTATATTCCATTTTCACAATACTTCAAGTACATATTGATCGATTCAATTATATTGAATTAAATTAAATAAAATGAAGAATTTATTATGCATGAATTATCAGCAATTAAAACGTGGTATCCAATCAGAAAAAGGAACATTTCTTAACAACAAAATTACTTATGTTCTATAATTTATAATATAGTAAATGATATTATATAGAATACTAGCCGTCAGGTTCGCTTCGCTCGCCATATACGTCTAGCAAGGGGGCTCCGCCCCCTGGACCCCCGACTGAATCGTCCAAAAATGAGATCAGCAGGCTCGCTTCGCTCGCCTGCATTTTTCATTTGAGCATTTTTATCATATGTTAGGACAATCCAGTCGGGGGTTCAGACTAAACGTCTGGCTAAACGGATATGGCGAGCGAAGCGAGCCTGACGGCTAGTAATATAATATTCCCAGGATTGAAGTAGCAGTGCCCAATCAATTATTTTTCCGCGATAAATGCATTTAAATCTTCAACTTGGTGCCAACCTAACAAAGTCAACTCAACTTAATACCAACCTGACAAAATTATTAAGTTAATTTAGTTGCCAGTTAACAACTGTTTCGAAGAGGTACTCTAGCTAGATTATAGTTCTATAGTAACATATGATATGGAAATTTCAATTATAATTAAGAGATTGGGAGAAGAATGATATACATGCTAAAAGACGAACTTTAAACCCTTGAAAACAACCCTTAGAGTTGAATATTGCCAAAAGATTTCTTAGTGCGCCTCTAAAGGGCCAACTGAACATACCTACCAAATTTGAACGTTTATGGTCCGGTAGATTTTTAGTTATGCGAGTGAGTGAGTGAGTGAATGAGTGAGTGAGTCAGTCAGTCAGTCAGTCAGTCAGTTAGTGAGTGCCATTTCGCTTTTATATATAGTCTATAGATAGAAGATAGTATAGTTATTGGCTTATACCATAGCCACCTCTAATACAAGGCCAGCTGATCTTTTTCACCAATCATATATTAGATTGTAGGCCTACGCTGCGACGTTGCAATATCGTAGGCCGCGGCCTTGTATTAGAGGTGGCTGTGCTTATACACGTACTGGATATGAAATTCATGAATGACACATCAATCATCACGTCTGAACTACTGGACTGAATTACTTGAAATTATGCATATAGATTATTCATTCATCGAGGATGGTAATATGTCTATTTAGAGAACGACTTAAAATCTATTGACAAAATCACTGTTTTATGAAAAAACTTTTCTCTCGTTTCGAGAGTAAACTACCAGTAAGAGATACTAGATAGAGATTGTACTGTATCTCTATCTCTATCTTTTATATTTTATATCTCGTTATCTCTAGAAAGAGATAAAGGTTGCTGCACCATTATAAATAACTAATGATCAGAGAGCAGCAGAATAAATAGTGTAGATGAAGCCATACGTAGTTGACGACCAAGGTTGAGCTCAGTCATTGGCCGAGACTAGAAACGCCCACAGTAAGCCAAATATAGTCATTAGAATCGTTGAAGAACAAAAGTTCAGTCACCATCAAAACCAAATAGAGAATGAAGGCGGTAACGAAATTATATAAATCAATTTTATCAATATATTTCATATTTGTTCTTGTTAGTTATTACTCGTAGTATTTCTAAATTTGTTCTCGTGACTACGTTTGGAAAGCTGTATGCGTGGCTTGTCTCAGCCAATGATAGTGCTCTCGGCCAACAGCCAATCACATAGCTTCATTCACCTCATTGTATTCTGATGTTTGGTGATGAAAATTATGTTTTCCCTTTTACTTTCGACATAACACTTTCTTGTCTAGTTGAAACATAGGTCTATCAGTGGCGGAACAATACTTGCTAATAAGAATGCAACAAGTGAACAATATACTTACTAACAAGTAATGAATGCATCATAGCCTTACTATAAATATCGGGGACCGAGCTTCGCTCTGGAGTACTAAAGCATAAGAAATGTATTACGAAAGAAGAAATTATAATAACATTCATACAGAAATGTTCTATCTAATCACAGCAAATCGAGATTAATTCCCAAAGGGAAGGCAAAAATTTCCCTCACAAAGGCCCAGTTGCACAAAAGCCGGTTAGATTTCAATCCTGATTAACTTCACGTGAATCAAAACAGAGCAGACCATTTCAAAAAGATGGATCCACTGGAATTAATCAGGATTGAAAATTACCCGGTTTTTTTGCAATCGGCACTAAGTACCTGATTGAATGATTACAAATCTCAACAGCTGAGTCATAATTTTGACACAGTCCACCACACAGGAACTCGCTCACTCACTTCCATCACCAACAGACGACGAAATAATTATTATCAGCTGTTTTTCCAAGGATGATTAATAATTATCCTTTTAATATCCTTCAGCGAGTTTTCCAAGGGTTGAGACCTAGTTCATTTGAATCTTTATATTATAAACCCACTATGTTCTGAATTTGGTGAGAATCGCTAGAGCCGTTTTCGAGATCTGGTGAAATAAAAACATAAACATCCAAACATCTAAACATCTGAACATATGAACATAAAACCAGAAGTTGCTCGTTCAATAGTATAGGATTCTACTACTTCAATCATTAAATGCATTAATTGAATGAGTCAAACTTGAGCCAGTTACACACTCGTAGATTTTTGGACGTTAGATGTTTTGCCGTCCTTATGAACTCCATTAAATTAAACGGAGCTTGACAACCTCATCTGTTTAATCTAATAGAATTCATAATAACGGCAAAAATCGTACCTTCGAGAATCAACGTGTGTGTGTAACTAGCCTGAGGGATCATATTAGGGTCAGACCATATAAAGCGTTTTTCAGGCACCGACCCAATCAGCAAATCGGAGAGCTTCCTGTCCTGTCAACTCTGAAAATGCCTGAAAAACGCCTAATATGGTCTGGCCCTCAGAATCGATCCTGTTAGAGTGACGAACATATTATTTATTATGACTTCGAGTGATTCTCATGAATAAGTAAATATGAAAGTATTAGAGTGTCTCCGGTGTATTCTTCATGATATATGATGAAGAACCATTACCATAAAGGAAAAATAGCATAAGAAGATAACCCATGGTATAGGTCGTTCATGTTCAAATTTCAAAGCTGATTTTTTGTTTACTCAAGCCGATTACTGTCGACTGCTCTCTATTATTACTGTTTTGTTGGGGTGACAGTGTAAGAACACAATATGAGAGATTACCAGCATCACATAGGTTCACGAAAAACTACTACTAGCGACTATTGGCTTGAATTAACAGTAAAATTTGGAACATAAACACCCTATACCATGGGATATCTTCTAATGTTATCTTTCTTCCATGCCATTACTAACTACAGAGAATCTTATTATAACAGAGTATGTTAATTGTAGTCAGTAAAGAAAAAATCAAAATTTTCTCAGAATTCATTTGAAAAATCAACAGAATCGTCTCATAAATTTATTTATCATCCGAGCTCAACAAAAAAAGTTGCTAATCTCTCAAGGCGAAAGCAGAACAACTTCATCGCATTTCTACCGATTTTTCTATCTTATCTGAGCGAAGACAACTTCTCAAGTGGCCGCTGAGCTGTGTTATTTTGACAGCTCTGATGACAAAAATCAATTTTCAATGTCAGAAAATTTATCAAATGACAGCTACGTGGATACCACGCATCTTGCACACTAAATAAACAGAGCGGTGATAAGGAGGAAAATGTGATACGAAAATAATAATTGGGAGAGAAATAGTGTGATAAACAACGTGCTGATAAGAGAGAGAGTGAGAGAAATATGGTGAGCGAGTGGGTAGGAGGGAGGAAAGGAGGAAGAGAGAAAGAGAGAAAGTGAGTGAGAGAGTGTGAGTGGTATTGTGAGAAAGAAGAAGGGAGTGAGAGGGAGAAAGAGACAAAGAGAGTGAGTGAGAGAGAGAGTGATTGAGAGTGAATATTCTTCGCAAGAAGCAGGAAAATATATCATTATTCCCAAATGATCAAAATTGTGAAATTGATTTTATTTGGGAATACCATTTGATCATTAGTTAAATATTGCATCGTTTGACAATAGATTCTATTTATATCTTGTTGATTCAATCGAACCAATTTTCTGTCCAGCAGATTATGAAATTCATACAGATGCTAATATCATTGAAAACAAATGTATAGGACTATTTCATTGAAAAAGACATAGCTTATTGTGAAATTAGTAGCCTACTTTCACCAGTATTATAGTACTACAGAATAACTGATGGCGAAGTATAAGTTACAGGGGTATTTTCTATCTTAAGATAACCGATCTAAGTTTTATCATAGAAAAGGACGGAATAGTGTGTCAATTTCATTAGTCAAGGAATCTGTGAATAGTTGAAAGAATGTGTTGAGAATTTGAATCTGATTAATGGAAGCATTATATAGTTATCGTCGAACAACACTGGAGCCTCAAGTTATAAGCAGGAAATCCTACGGTCGTTGCAGCCTTCTGATTTCAAGTGTCATTCTCTTCAATTGAGTTTGAATTGTACAGTAATGTTATGCACTTGTATACATATTATCTGCACCCCTCTTTAAAATCGATCAGAGAAAGAGGGAGTGAGTGAGAGAGAGTAACATACAGGGAGTAAGAGAGAAAATTAGAGGGCATGAGTAAAAAGTGAGAGTATTTGTAAGAGTAGGAGAAAGTGGAAATAGAGTAGAGGAAGTTGAAAGAGAGAGAGAGAGAGAGAGAGAGAGAGAGAGAGATTGATTGATCGAGTACTTTATTTATGTAGATTACAATATATACTGGCTTATACACTTATATACAATAGCTTACAATACAGCAAAATTATTGATGAATTCACATAACATAGACTAAGAAAATAATTATTGAACTGTATATGATATGAAAAAATCAATCTGTAATAACTGTAGATAATTATATTGTTATGCATCTACATAAATTGGCGGAGCTTTGGACATATCAATGTCCTTTCTTAGGAAAGAATAAATGTCCATTGTTCGGAAAGAGAGAGAGAGAGAAAGAGAGAGAGAGTGTGAGTGTGAGGGAGGGATTAGATTAGATTAGATTTCTTTATTTATGTATGTTACAATATTTACTGGCTTATTCACTAATTTATATTAAATGACGATAATGCTAATTATTCAATGAATTTCACAAAGTATAATTAATCAATGAGAATAAATATAGAATGCAATTAGAATAACGATAATATAATAATGTGATGTAACTTCATAAATCGGCGGTGTTTCAACAAATAATTGTCGATTCTTTTAGAAGGATATAAAATATCCTTCCCATTAACACACGACCGGGTAGGGAATGATTGATTGATTTTGAGTACTTTATCTTTAAGATTGAGTACTTTATCTTTGTAAATTACAATATATATACTGGCTTTTGCACCTATATACAATAGCTTACAATACAGCAAAATTATGGATGAATTTACAAAATATTAATTAAGAAAATAATTATTGAGCTGTATATAATATGAAAAAAAAACAATTTGTAATAACTATGGATAAAATAGATAATATTGTTATGCATCTACATAAATTGGCGGAGCTTTGGACATATAAATGTCCATTCTTTGGAAAGAATATTCAAAATATCCTTCCCACTAACTCTCTACCAGGGATCAGAGAGAAAGGGAGAGAGAGTGAGCGAGTGATAAAGAGAGAGAGAGAGAGAGAGAGAGAGAGAGAGAGAGAGAGAGAGAGAGAGTGTGAGGGAAGGATGGAGATGGAAGGAATTGAATTGAATAATAAAGAGAGTGAGAGAGCTGAGTTAGAGAGAGAGGGAGATTGATGTGAGAGGCGGTCACTTTGCCAGTTGACTGGATGTCAATTGATAGGGCGATTGTCAATTGTAATTGTGAGTGCAGTGGTTCCGGCCACGCTTGTCGTCCGGAAGACGTCCGTCTTCCTTCCGGATGTCGTGTCTGTGCCGGAACCCGGTCAAACTGACAGAAAAAACTTTGCTAGAAGCCAAGGGTGTACGAGAGACTGACTTACAGTCCGGGTGCAGTAGCTTGGCCTATCAGCGGACAGCCACTAGACTACAATACTACCCGTTCAAAAACTTGCAACATTTTTTGAAAATGTATCTTTTCATAAGCAACAGAGCTCTTTTGTATCTTCTCAAAAGCAACGCGTTGCATCCGAAAAGATACCCAAGGAGCGTTGATGTATCTTTCCATAAACAACAGATGCTCTTTTGTATCTTCTCAAAAGCAACGTGTTGCATCCGAAAAAATACACAAGGAGTTTTTATGTATCTTTCTATAAGCAACAGATGATTTTTTGTATTTTCCCAATGCAACGTGTTGCATCCAACAGAATTTGAATACAAATACAGTCAAAAAAGTGTGTGAATTAAGTTAGAAATATCGGGGACCGAGCTTCGCTCTGTAGTACAAAAACATAAAAAATTTATTACAAAAGAAGAAATTATCATAACATTCATACAGAAATGTTCTATCTAATCACAGTAAATTGAGATTAATTCCCAGAGAAATGCAAAAATTTCCCTAACAAAGGCCCAGTTGCACAAAAGCCGGTCAAATTTTAATCCTGATTAACTTCACGTGAACCAAATCAGAGAAGACCATTTCGAAAAGATGAATCTACTAGAATTAATCAGGATTGAAAATAACCCGACTTCTTTGCAACCGGCACTAAGTACCTGATTGAATGATTACAAAAGTTCAACAGCTGAGTCATAATTTTGACACAGTCCCACACACATGAACTCGCTCATTCACTTTCATCACCAACAGACGACGAAATAATTATTATCAGCTGTTTTCCCAAGGATGAATAATAATTATCCTTTTAATGTCCTTCAGCGAGTTTTTCACAGGGATGAGACCTAGTGCAATCGAATCTTTATATTATAAACATACTATGTTCTGAATTTCGTGAAAATCGTTAGAGCCGTTTTCGAGATCCGGTGAAATACAAACATATAAACAGTCATCTAGACATCCAAACATCTAAACATATAAACAGAAGTAGCTCAGTACCCTTTTTGAATTATTTAATCACAACATGTTTCGGACATTGATGCCATTTATTTTTCTTTCCATTTTTATCACAAGTAGCCCTATACAGAAAAGAGATAAACATAAGTAGCTCGTTCAGTGGTGTAGGATTTACCTAATCTCTAGACTGTGAATTCCAAATTAAGGTTTAGAGCAGTTTTGGACAAATGCCTGTTGTTTTTACCTGGATTTTATCAATTTTATATGAATAAATCCAATTATATGGACTTGTATGATAGAAAATTGAAACTTGTCACAATCTGGCAACACGGATACTTCGCTCAAGTCTCAACTACGTTTACCCAGACTATAGTTCTAGTCATTGTTATGATGAATACTATTATACATGAGATATCATAACAAAAGATATCCTTTGGTATGGGACGTTTATGCTCCAATTTTCAATGTTAACTCAAGCCGATAGTCCTAGTAGTTGTTTTTGGTGAAGCTATGTGAAGCTGTTAGTCTCTCATACTGTGCCGTTTTAACTCACTCACCCTACCAAAACATTAATAATAGACAGTAGTCGACAGTAATAGGCTTGAGTTAACAAAAATCGGCTTCAAATTTGTAACATAAACGGCTCATACCATGGGATATCTTCTTATGCTATATTTTGTATATGATAGTGTTGAGTTTGGTATTTTGTACAGATTTTATTTATTTATTCATTTATTTACATTGCAAATGATACTAATGTAATAACATTGAAAGATAAAATAATATGGTAGTCCTTGTTCTATTTTTCTTCTAAATTTATAGGTGACAAAGTCCAAGATAAGGTTGGAATTTCACGTGTACAATTTTGATAAAATTTCAGCCCAAAACAAAAATGAAAACTATAGATTTTGAATTTAGATGGCTTAAATTGATGAATTAATTTGAAATATTACACTCAATTACCACTTGTAACGAATAATATTGAGTTATTTAAGAAAATTTTAATTAGGTTATCACAAACAATACAATGATCGGAAAAGAAAAAACAGGCTATTGTCCAAAACTTCTTCAATTTCCTAATTTAGTTTAAAATTGTCCAAATATTATACATAGGTAATGTCTATTCCAATTTCTACAACAAATCACAATCTGAAAATATAAATTAGAATAAAACAAATAATTTAAGATTTTGATAGATTGATAAAAAACTTTCGTGAAAAATGAAACCAACTTTAATTCACAAAATGAAGAATAAAACCACTTAAATTTCGAGCTCGAAAATATCATATTCACCATAACTATTTTATTATAATAATGATGATGTAATGTGTCGATAATAACGTTGTAAAACACGTCATATATCTACTCATGAATAGTGTTGGACATTTATTATCCTCTTCCAATGTATAGAAGATGCAGAGTATGGAGCTACTCATAAAGAGCGATTGGTTCCCTCTTGAATAGAATATGTTGGCATTTTTGGCATCAATCAAGCCCTGTAAAGAGGGCGAGCATTGGCCTAGAACAGCTGATAACCTTTTGACCCTGAGGGCAAGTCATGTCCATACAAAGCGCCCTAAAAATCTGCTCTAAGGGAGAGGGCTGATGGAGAGTGTGTCCTAAAGTATGCAGTATTTCGCTGGTCTCTCTCCCCATCACATTAATTTTCGCCTGCTATTCAATGGTTTTCTCACTTACTCATGCTTTTCTCATTCTATCTTGTTTGCTACCTAAAGTCTAGTTTACAAGAGGATAGTTAAGAGGCGAGTAGAGTAGCTTGGTACACAAAATAAGGAAAATGTTGTTTCTTGGTCTGTTCTTGTTCTGTCTCGATAGGCCTAACCTCTCTCGGTGTACACTCACCTGTGAACGTCAAACTGGGCTGGCGACAAAGTGGACCGACGACAAACTGGGCGGGTTTTCCATGCACCGAAAACTTGCACTCTGAGGAATGCAGCCCAGTTTGACGGCTTGCAACTTTGTTGACAGCTGACAAAGTCTGATGAATGCCAGTTTGTGGTTGCATGCACCGCCAAACTTGCACTCTAAGGAATGCAGCCCAGTTTGACGGCGTGCAACTTTGTCGCCGAGTGACTAAATCTGAGGAGTGCCAGTTTGTCGTTGCATGTACTGCCAAACTTGCACTCCAAGGAATGCAGCCCACTTTGACGGTGTGAAACTTTGTCGCCGGCTGACAAAATCTGAGGAGTGCCAGTTTGTCGTTGCATGCACCACCAAACTGGCACTCTAAGGAATGCAGCCCAGTTTGACGGCGTGCAGCTTTGTCGCCTGATGACAAAATCTGAGGAGTGCCAGTTTGTCGTTGCATGCACCGCCAAACTTGCACTCTAAGGAATGCAGCCCAGTTTGACGGCGAGCAACTTTTTCACTTGGTGACAAAATCTTATGTGTGCCAGTTTGTCGTTACAGGCACCGCCAAACTGGCACTCTAAGGAATACAGCCTAGTTTGACGGTGTGCAACTTTGTCCCGGGTGACAAAATCTGAGGAGTGCCAGTTTGTCGTTGCATGCACCGCCAAATTTGCACTCCATTGAATGCATCCCACTTTGACGGTGTGAAACTTTCTCGCCAGGTGACAAAATCTGAGGAGTGCCAGTTTGTCGTTGCAGGCACCGCCAAACTTGCACTCTGAGGAATGCAGCCCAGTTTAACGGCGTGCAACTTTGTTGCCAGCTGACAAAATCTGAGGAGTGCCAGTTTGTAGTTGCATGCACCGCCAAACTTGCACTCTCTAAGGAATGCAGCCCAGTTTGACGGCGTGCAACTTTGTTGCCAGCTGACAAAATCTGAGTAGTGCCAGTTTGTCATTGCAGGCACCGCCAAACTTGCACTCTGAGGAATGCAGCCCAGTTTAACGGCGTGCAACTTTGTTGCCAGCTGACAAAATCTGAGGAGTGCCAGTTTGTAGTTGCATGCACCGCCAAACTTGCACTCTCTAAGGAATGCAGCCCAGTTTGACGGCGTGCAACTTTGTCGCCGGGTGACAAAATCTGAGGAGTGCCAGTTTGTGGTTGCATGCACCGCCAAACTTGCACTCTAAAGGTGCGTACAGATATATGCGCCGCGAACATGAGCAAATCACTTTCAATCAGCTGACTATATCTGTATTTTTACAGAAACGGTAAGATACAGATATGAAAAGCTTGGCATCAGCTGATTAAAAGTGAATTGCTCATGTTCGCGGTGCGTAATTCTCTACGCACCTCTAGGAATGCAGCCAACTTTGACGGCGTGCAACTTTGGCGGTAGCCCAGTTTGTCATCGTCTCAGTGGAGCAGACTGAAAAAGAGAGTTACTTGATTAAGAATTGTCCAAAAACTAGGAATCTGTCTCTAACAGAAAAATCGCATGATATCGTTCATTGTCACACTTTCCAGTCTCACTCCCTTATGTTTTAGAAACCTGATATACAAAAACGAAATAGTGCAGGAAAACAGTTTGGATCAAATCAGAGTAATCTCCAAGTTGGACAACCGCAAATTGAAGATAGTAGTATGCTTCGCTGCTATTGTAACAAAGTTTTTTATCAATGAGGGAGTGGACATAGACACAAATTGAGGCTTGTAACGATTTTGAATGTGCTCTTCCTCTCTCTCCCTCACACATTCTTTATATATATCTCTCTATCACACTCTCTGTCACACTATCTCTCTTTTTTAATCTCTCTCTGGTCTCTCTCTCTCTATCTCTGTCTTTCTATTTCCGAGGAAAACGGAAAACCGTCAACTACAGACTTGACTGGAGACCATGTCAGGAAGCTGTTAGTGATTCTGAAAGTTTTCCAAGGAGAAAAAAAGGAAGTGCAGACAGATCTGGGAGAAGTAGTGGAGAAAGAGAAGAAAAAAGTGAAAGAACGAAGCAGAGAGACTTGTAGTTGTCCAGTTGTTGTTGTGAGGGGTAAAGGAGAGAAGAGAGAAGGGTCTTAAATGTTTCCGACAGTGTACTGTGTTCGAGGAAATCTTATCAGAAAGTTTTTTGATAAACAAGTGTAAATCCTTCCAACTTTGGTCATTGTTAAGGACCACGCTTGTCAGAAAACTATCACATCATGCTTTCTGGGATTCTTTCCTAATTGTTTATTGGTAGCCATGTGAAGCGTGTACAATCACTCCATCTTATTCTGATTCTTCTTCTTCTTATCACTTTAATGATAAGTTTCATTCCACATGGATGCAAATAAAAACTTTTCTTTCCTCCAGTATTGCTAATGTGATCTAGTATAATTTTGATAGCTTAATATATACTATATTATTTTCTTCGATATTTGTAATTGATCAATACTAATGCAGAACTGTTAAATAATTATTATTCATCTCTTAAGTTTGATTTAATTTTATTGTCACTTTTTGTAAGTGTTACCATAGGCAACAGCCTTGTAACAATTATCAAATGAATATAATATATCTATCTATTTTCTCTTGTACTTGTTTTTTCCCTTCTTCTTCTTCTTCTTCTTCTTCTGCTTCCTCTTCGCATTCTCTTTGAGTTCATGCGTTACTTCTTTCTTTCTTGCTATGATAGCTTCCCACAAGGATACTTTGTTATCGGGTTGTGAATTGAGAAAATCATAATTGTAGATTGATGACATCGTGATTAGTTTTGAATCAATATATCAATCTTAGTATCTAAATAATCGAGTAAATAGTTAATTAGATAATTGGTTATACTCGCAAGCAAGTCAAAATTCTTTTCTATCTTTTTTCTCTCCTCATCAAAATTCATGATACAGGCTTGATATTATCTTACAAACTCCACCCTCTTGAAAAACTTTTTAAATCCGCTCATCTCAATGTTCAATCCCTTAGCTGTCACATTGATGAACTTCGACCCGGTTTTCTCTTGCTGTTTATCAACTCTGCTCCCTTTCTCATGCGCTGCAGTACTTCTGCGTTTTTTGACTTTTTGTCTCCAAGATATCCTTGAAGTTCTTCTGTAAAGCCTTAGTTCAAATGCTTCAAGTCTCCTGGTGATTTCTTTGTTCAGAGTCCAGGTTTGCACACCATACAGCAAAATGTAGCAACGCATGAGTCGGAGCATCATTTCTAAAGACAGATTGTGGGACTTGAAGAGTCAGCTCATTTCAACAAACACTGAACGGGCTTTTGATTAGCAATGGTATTGCTGATTCCAGATCGTCTTTTAACAATGTAGAATTGTAGAAGAATTGTTAATTATTGAAAAATATAATTTATTTCTTAATAAAATATGATTGATTATTTCAAACGAGAATGAACAGTTGATATTACATCAATAAACCTGTATCAGCTACCGTCTATAGAGGGCATTGACAAGACCGAAGATTGGCAACGTTGTTCTTCTATCTTTCTCCACTGCCATTATAACGTGGACCTCACTATAGATGAGAAGTAGAGTGAGTTGAGTTGACATACTAACTTATAGACGATCTTCAATAGAGAAAATAGTTTTTCCATAAGATTGGAGGAGAAGAAGGAAGAGAAGAGAGAGTACGAAGAGGAGAGAGAAGAAGAAGAAGAAGAGGATGGGATATATGATACTTCCATGTTCATGATAGTTACATATATATAGATATGATAATATAATCACAGATGGAGACCCTTTTGTAGCATCAACTTTCGGGTGACCCTTTAATCGGATGTCGGCAGTAAACGGCCCATGACAAGGAAGTCACTTGTCTGTCTGTCCTTTCTGCTTTACAATGACTATTATTATTGTCCTTATCCCTCCACTGCAGAAGAAGGGGTGATATGAGAGAGAGAGCGAGATTGATAAAGAGAAAGGGATTGATAGAGAGTGAAGAAGATATGGATGAAGTTGTAGGTTTGGAGTTGGTTAGGAGTGGTGAGGAGGAAATTGGGCGGGGTAGAGGAGGAGGAGGAGGATGAAGAGAAGGATGAGAAGAGAGAGGAGGAGGAGAATGATGAGAAGAAGGAGGAGGGGGATGAAGGAGGACTAGGTGAAGAGGATAATGAGGATGAGCAGGAGGAGGAGAAGTAAGAGGAAGAGAAGGATGAAGAGGTAGTGGAGGAGATGGAAGAGAAGGAGGTGGAGGATGAAGAGAATGAGGATGAGGAGGATGAGGAGAAGGATGAGGAGGAGGAGGAGGAAAAAGAGTAGAAGGGTGAGGAGGAGACAGAATAAGGATGCGAAAGAGGCACAGTTATGAGGCATTTCCTAACCTCATTGCTCTTTGAGAAATAGTGTAGCTTCAACCGGCATCTACTTTCATGGATTCGATTTGATTTCCTGTTTGCTTGGAGTTGTATCGTTAGTGGATCCACCCTTGTGGTTTGCATAACATAGAGCTGCAATTCCATACTTATTGTTAGGGGAGATGTAAAAGACGTATTATTGATTCTAAATGAAATGAAACATATTTTTCCATTCAATCTCTGGTTCTAATGTTAAGGGAAGAAGACGTGGTAACACAGACTGTAATACAATAGGATTTGTATTTGTAGCGTTGAAATTGAGGAAAGTGAATACCCAACTATATTTCGAATGATATTAAATCAAATAATCTAATGAAAATCAAATCACATTAGAAATATATAAATTTGATTTGGGATCCACCTGGAAAAAGAAGGAGAGGTAGACCGCCCGAACTGTGGAACAAACAAGTAGTGTATACGAGTATGAGGAATAGAAATCTGGTCCAAGGAGACTGGAATAATCGCAATAAATGGCAGATGGGATGCGAGAAACGGCTGGAGCTGTAAAATAGACTCGCTTATATATATATATATATATATAATATATATATATATATATATATAATATATATATATATATATTGTGATGAATTTTTCAAATAGACCTCATGAGAAGAGAGAAAAATTGTGATTAACCTTCTTAAAAGGAAAGAATTTGCTAAAGGAGTAGTTAGCGACCGAGCGATAAAACTTACTTATCAGTAACTGTATATTAGATAAGAGTACCGTTCTGTACTGAATATTTTCTAGAAAATTATTTAATAAAAATATAATTATTCTGCAAATAAAGCACGAATTATTTATGAATTGCTCACTGAATTTTGAGGTTACACTTTGTTTACTACCGATCAGATGTTTAAAGCAGCTCGAACACAGCTGACTGATTCAAAGTATTGTCAAATGTCATGCCGGTTTCATGCAAGGTATAATATCATTTCTAAAAAATTAAAAAACTATCAATAAAGGACCAAGAATTTCGAATAAAAAATAAAATGTTATATTATTGTTGAAATTATTTATTACTTAAGAAATTATATTATAATGTCAGGTCTTATTGTAACTAACTAGGTCATAGCATGAACAGTATTTATTATTGATAAAAACAGCAGAAATTAATTATAACAGTCTCAAACATAATAAGAATTGTATAAGAATATTAATTATTAATTATTATTTCAACTGAACCACATGGTGATCGAATCTCTTTGGCAAGCCTAAGCCAATCATAGTGCATAGAAATAGCACCAAAAAGGTGATCGTTTGAAAACAACATATGTTAATCTACTATCAGATAACAAACCTGCCCTATCATATATGATAGCACATGTACATTGTATGAGAGGAACTATGTCTAGAAGATTGAGCAGTTTTAAGAATTATATAAACTGAGTTATTATTGTAATTAAAGGAAT
This sequence comes from Nilaparvata lugens, assembly GCF_014356525.2. NCBI lineage: Eukaryota > Metazoa > Arthropoda > Insecta > Hemiptera > Delphacidae > Nilaparvata > Nilaparvata lugens. The sequence continues at coordinate 36,036,029 of NC_052514.1, read as the reverse complement.
TATATTCTACTGCCTGCCACTGACGTCACATCTACGTCATAATCGTTCTACCAATGGCAAATTTTTATGCAAATTAATTACACCGAGATTCTCAGAAGAAAGGTTCTAGCCAAGAAGCTTAGAGAAACGACGGCACTTCCCTTTTGAAATCCTCACCGTTCAGACCTTATTAAAGTTACCAAAACCTATTTGTAAGAATTTTCGTTCGATTTTATATGTTTTATTTGTGAGCCAATATTTTAGGCTATTCTATTTATTATTTGTAAATCTATGTTCATCAATCGATAAATTAAAAGTTTAAAATTGAATCATCCCTTAATTAATTTGGTGAAGGAAATATTTAAATTAAAATTCCCCATGTGCTGAGACCGAAGCCTGGATTGCTGCCGACCAAACGATTTTGATCGAAAGAAGAAAACCACGACCACCAAGGAATTTCACGTGAGTTATAAGTTTAAAGGGGCCCCAATCTACGCTTCGAAAATATTTCAGTGCAAAAAAAAATATAAAATTTTCTTCGTTAAATTATTGGCCACGCCGACAAGCGCTTATTAGTCATTAAGAGCCTAGAATTTGTTCAATATTGAATTTATACGAACTTGTAGTTGATTAACTATCCTCCGCTGCCAGAACCACGATCCCCGAGCATTTTAAAAAACATTTTTTATTCATTTTCCACTATTTTTTCAAAACTGTTAAATTTTATCAATTGTAAAATTCTGTCGAATCACGCATGGTATCATGCAAGTACAAGAAAACTGCTAATCATTTTTGTTAATGTTGAAACACTTTCAATCTGTAAATCATATTCTGAATCTGCACTGTGAGATCATATATTTTACTGTAATATATTTCAATTTTGTTAATTCGTTCTCTGAGTTCGATTATTTCTTAAGCCTGTCAATTATTGTGTCTGATACGTTCTATATCATCAAGAACCGATCGAATGCGATCATTGAAATAATTGAACTAAGCTGGATATTGGAACAGGTCTAAGTGGATGTAGTGAGTGGGGTCAGATCGAGATATTTGTTCTTTGTCCTTACCTGCTCATATATCAGCTTTTATCTGTTACCAACCTCGACTTAGGAGCGAATACATCAACAGTACAGCAGGTGCAGCCAGAGATCATATAATTTCCTACAATAGAGCTTAAGACCCGACAAAACTCTGTTCTCGAAATATATTCTGAACGATATTTGGTCCAAATACCGTATTTTAATCCTTCAGAACTTATTAGAGACGCAGTTCCGAAAATTATCTACATCGGGATTTTTGCTCGACCTGTATGATTTTATATGCTCATTCTTCACAGGTAATAATTTTAAGGTATCCGTATTCAGTGTTTAGCGATCGCTACACTACTTATAAAAATTTCATCACCATACAATCTGTCATAAGAAGAATCAAGGGTGAGCGAGCGTTTAGGCCTCCCGCGATTCCGACAATTGTATTGAATCTTGTAGTGAATCAATCAGTCTGGTGTACACTTAGCGTCCACGCACGCAGTTACAAAATTTATAACCTCAACACCGTTGATTTAGTACAAGATTCACTCTACAGGTGTGAAGTCGTTAAAAAACGCACCACAATATATATATATATATATATATATATATATATATATATATATATATATATATATATGATTTGATATCGTTCGAAATAAATAGAGTTAGGAATCCACTTCCACCAAATTCAACGCAACAATACAAATCCTAAAATATTGTATCACAATTAGTATTCTCTTATAATTCATACAAAAATATTGAACGATGCTACAAGTGAACAAAATACTACTCACTTGAAAGGTTGTGCAGAAGCTGAGAAAACTTTTGAACTGTTGATATTTTCAAAGTTTCTCGATTTGTATACTATCAAGCTATCAAAATTAAAAAGTTTGCACAGGAAAATGTTTTTCCGTTCATTACTTTCTTAGATATCAGAGCATAAAGTTTAAATTTTTGAGACAGATCATCCCAAATTCGGTAAGAGTTTGCATGATATCTTCGGGATAAATTATTCATAGTATTGTTGATTGAATACCATGTACTTGAAATGTCTAGTTGTTCTGCACAATTTGAGAAGTTTTTCACGCATTTGATTAAAAAAATACTTCGAGATGGGTGTTTTAAAAAAACTATTATAAAAAGTGTTTTTTCTCTTCTCAATGCCATCTACTTCGTTATTATGCTATTACTTCGAACATCCTATAGTGAGGTCCACGTTATAATGGCAGTGGAGAAAGATAGAAGAGCAACGTAGCCGATCCTATCTCTTGTTAATGCCTTCTATAGACGGTAGCTGATACAGGCTCATTGATGTATTATTAATTGTTCATTCCCGTTCAAAATAATCAATTATATTTCATTAAGCGAGAAATTATATTTTTTAATAATTTAATAATGAATATTCATAATTAAGATTGAATATTCTGTTAATTATCAATTCTACATTGTTAAAAAACAAAGCGAGAAAGAGATAGCGCTATCTGCTTTGTTGAATGACAGACAAGGATAGCAATACCACTGCTAATCAAACATAGCAATTATAACTTGGACATCAATATAGTTCATGGTATTATTATTGGGAATCACCAATAACTTACTCCAAACAATAATGAACGATGGTTAAGAGCTTTTCAAAAATACTGTATAAACACATAATATTCATTAATTCATTTATTGTACAAGATACTACAATCATAAATGGATGAATGAAATAAGAGTGAGTAATAGTGGATACAATATTGCATTGATAATTGAAATTATAAATTATGACATTCAAGGAAAAACTAGCTTATATCATAGAGAAACAATAGCGTAAGTAGATATCCCATGGTATAGGGAATTTATGTCGCATCTTTTACTGTTATCTCAAGCCGATTACTGTCGATTATTGTCAATTTTTACTGTTTTGTTGGGGTGATAGTGTATGTACGGCACAATTCGAGAGACTACCAGCGTCACACAGCTGCATAGGAAAGAACTACGTGAACTATCGGCTTGGGATAACAGTAAAAGTTGCGACATAAACGCCCTATACCATGGGATATCTACTTATGCTATCGTTTCTCTATGCTTATATGTTTAGCTTCTTTTCACAGCTTAAGGACTTTCCAAATTTATTGGACAGGAGAAGTGAACAGAGAAGATTCTATGAATGAGGAGACAAACGAATATGATAAAGCAGCACATAGAAAAAATATAACATGACCAGAGAAGACAGACTGTGGAGGGGTTCCGGACAAAGAATGCATCCTCGAAAAAATCTTTGGGGGGCTCAAAATCACAAAACCAGGCCCAAAATAAAATTTTGGGAAGTAACGAAAAAAGGCCAGCAGTATCAAAATTCAAGAGACCTTTGGAGGAGATATTGGAAAACAAGGAAAAAGGAGGAAAGAAAAAAATATTTTGACTGAAAATTTTGTGAAGTGAACAACAACAAGACTAAACCTATTTCGGACTTTGTGTAACCTTATCTAAATTTGGGAGAGGAATGGCACAAGGTTACCTTATTTTTCTCTACCTATCATTTCAATGATGTACTTATTGGGTCATATGAATAAAGTTGAGCATTTGCTTATACTTCTAAAATATGGAGCATTTGCTCCATTTCCTATGAATAAACGTGAGCAAAACCTTTTGTTCATGCTTATCAGAAAAATAGTTCGAGATTTTGCTCAAAAGTAAAAGCTTATACTCAAAATTGTATGAATAAACTAGAGCATTTTTGCTCAACTTTTGAAGCAAATGCTTGAAAAAAGGTGAGTCTAGAGCAGCTTTTCACCGTTTGCTCATAGTAAAAGGCTCAACGAATTCGTATGAGGAAGACGAAACTATACCAGAAACGATCACAAACAATAGTTGAGAACTATAAAACTCTTTTTAGACTCAACCATGATATACACCATGTATATCACCATTATTCCTACAAAGGATAGCTATCTGATATCAAGATAGCCATCACAAAAATAGGAAATAGGCATTTAAGAAGATAGGAGTGTAGACGATTATAAGAAGGCTATTGATATTATAAGATTAAGCTGAAGATTATTATAGAGAAGACATTTTTTCACGCTATTATTTCAAAATTCTAAACTCAACTAACCTGAAACTCAATTCATAAATAGAAAACAGAGCAGACGACGCAATCACAAGCGGTGTCTCCTACTTGCATATTTAGCGCTTACGTGAGCTATAAAAACAAATTAAGGCCACAAAGGCGAATCAGCTGATGAAAAATCGTTAAAATACGTGAGCATTTGCTTCAGAGTTCAGGAGCATAAGGGAAGAGTATAAGGTAGAGCTTATTCACTAGTATTTCTGTGAACAGTAGACCTCGCGCTCAGTGAGTTACATTGATTGACCTGTTGTTATGTTTTCTTAAAAATTAATAAATAATTTATTAATTGAAAATGTCTAGAAAAATCCTAAATAAACATAGAACTTTCTGTCCTTTATCGTACCGTGACGTGTCGTCCCGGAATGTGAGTGTGAGCGCTGTTATCAGGTCTGGCTGCAACTGTCAACAACGTTGATGGAAAGATAAAATTTTCAAGATGTTCGATGTTTTTGAACGGGTAGTATTATAGTCCACTAGACAGCTGATTTATGATGAATAATTCTATAGTCTTATTTTTACGGTAATATTGGCGTATGAAGGAGGCTCCTTTTCCTTTTATATTATCCTTGAAATGCAAAATTTCCGAAAACCTTGTATATACGTCGACGCGCGATTTAAAAAGGAACATACCTGTCAAATTTCATGAAAATCTATTACCGCGTTTCGCCGTAAATGCGCAACATATAAACATATAAGAGAATTGCCAAACCGTCGACTTGAATCTTAGACCTCACTTCGCTCGGCCAATAAAAAAAATGAGCAAATGCTTATGCTTCTAACTTTTGCTCATGAGCAAAAAAACCTTATGCTCAATACTCGTGTTCATGAGCATAAGCTTTGGTTTTATTCATATGGTCCATTGTATGAATCGATAAAGAATAAAAGAATAATTTGGAAAATAAGGAACAAAAACTAACGCTTGATCACAATTGAGAAAGAATGACGAATATCTAACTAAGAAGGGTTATTCGAGAATAATATTCTTGCACAAAGCAGCAAAGAGCAAAGTAAAGCCGAAACCCATGATAATATAAGAAGGAGGAGATGAAATAGCAAGTAATAAGTGCTCTCACTCTATTAAGGGTGCTATAGCTTATACTCCGTTTAAGTCCAGGACGATACATATATACTGGAAGCAATACTTTATATAGACCGATATGGCTCTGAGAAGGGTGGGAGAAAGATGAAGGGTGAAAATGATGAAAATAGGGAGATAGAGAGGGAAGTAGGGAGGTATTATATCATCGCATTATGCTGTTTCCTGGCTATTTCCTGGCCTTCCAAAAGGGTTTCACTATAACGTCTTCATAACTCACCTTGCTGCTTAGTGGTGTGTGATCGTTTATTTCTTCTTCCTCCTTCTTCTCATTCTCATCTACCTCCTCTTCCTTCTCCTACTTATTCACCTCCTCCTCTTCCTCCTCCTCATTCACCTCCTCCTCATTCTCATCATCATCATCATCAAAGTTCTCCTCTTAGTTTTGTCCTTTACCTCCAAATCTTTATTTACTTCTCTTGCTGATGCTGCTTCTACTTCACCTTCTCCTCCTCCTCGTCCTCGTCCTCCACCTCCTCATGCTCCTCCTCCTCCTTCTCCTCATCATCTCCCTCCTCCTCATTCTCCTCATCATCATCATCATTCAAGTTCTTCTCTTAGTTTTGTCCTATACTTACAAATCGTCATCTACCTTTCTTGCTGAAGCTGCTTCTACTTCTCCTTCGGCTTCTCCTCCTCTACTTCTCCCACTCCTCCTCCTCCTTTCCATTATCATGATCCAAGTTCTTCTCTTAGTTTTGTTCAACACTTTCAAATCTTACTCTACTTCTCCTCCTTCACCACCTCCTGCTACTCAACCACCTCCGCCTCCTTCTTCTCTTTCTTCTTCTTCTTCTTCTTCTTTTACACCTCTCCTTCTCCCAATTACTTTACCATCTCCTCGTCACCCTATTCTTCCTCCTCCTCTTTCTCTTCCTCTTCTCATAGTTATCATCCTTCTCATCCTCGTCTTCCAATCATTTCTTCTTCTCTCCAGCTGCTCTCGTTCTCTTTCTTAACTACCTTCACATCCTCCTTCTCTCCTCCTTCTCCTTCACCTTTCCTCCTTCTTCTTCTCCTCTTCACCTCCTCTTTCCCTTCCACTTCTCCTCCTTTCTCTCTCCTTTCTCATGGTTACCTTCCTTCTTCTCGTCTCCTGCCGTTCATACTTATTTTTCTCTTCATCCTTCTCGACCACTCCTCCTCCTTCTTCTTCTTCTCCTGTTTCTTCTTCTTCCTCCTCCTCCTTCTCATCCAACTCCTCCCTCTCCTCTTTCTCCACCACCTTCTTCTCCTTTTCAAATCTTTGTTCTTCTCTCTTGCCGCTTCTCCTCGTCATACCCATCTTCCTACACCTTCGCTTCATCCCACTCCTCTCCTCAGAATCCTCCTCCTCCCACTACACCACCTCCTCGTTCTACTCCTCCTCCTCTTCCGCTTCGTATTTCAAGGGTGATAGCTTCATCCCCAACCCTTAACCAATCATCCACCGCCCTAACGATTTTCGCCGGCACTTTGCATATTGTTGCCAACAGATCCTCTAACTTATTGTTTGCTATATCATCATAATCATAATCATCATCATCATCATCATCTCAACCATTCTACTCCCCTTCTTTCTGTATCATTTTCTTCTTTCAATTTTTCTTCCTTCTTCAATTTACTACTCTGCTTGTTCGGAAATTTGAAATAAAAATACTTCTTTAGAGTGCGTGGTAGAAGACGGCCCTATGGGATTGATCTCCCATAAAATCAATGTAATCTTTAGGAAGGTATAGCTCTGTTACTTATGAAACGGAACTTCACGTTGAACATCGTTGAAAAGAGAATAAAATTCTCCAGATCATAAGTGATGATTTGATGATTGATGGAGATTCTCCATATCAATTTTGAAGATACTACTATCATTATTAAATCAAGAATAAACTTTCTAGAGTTTAAATTTTTCTTAGTTTTTGGAAAGAGTATTTTAAATTGGGAAAAATTCAAGCCTTGCTTTAATTATAGAATAAAAATATATTTGAAAAAATGAACGACAAATAATCGAAGATAAAAACCTAACCTCTGCAACTCGAGATTGGCAAAGACCTTAAAGATGCATAGACTCACATGTAGCGCTAGTGTCTTACTTGGAATTGAAATCGGCCATTGAGGGGGCAACCTATAAGATTATTACATACCAATGCCTTTGTAATCTATAGTATAACAAATATATGTATATAATATCGCGTGCTAAAATACCCCAATGGCGGCCTTCAATTTCAAGTAAGAGCTATCATTGTGAAGGCATAGGCATTGTGGGTCTATATCTCTTCAAGGTCTTTGGAGATTGGTATGGCTGCAACTCAAGATAACTTTAGAAAAGTATAGAAAAGCGTTCAAGGATGTCCCCTATCTGACATTTGGATCACTGTCAGCCTTATCGTGCTCCCACTAGCCTACTATAGTGGGGTTCACGTTATAATGGAGAAAGATAGGAGAACAATGTTTCCGATCCTCTGTCGTGTCAATGCCTCCTATAGACGGAAGCTGATACAGGTTTATTGATGTAATATTAACTGTTCATTCTCGTTTTAAATAGTCAATTATCTTTATCTATATTTATAAAAGCGGAATGGCACTCACTCATTGACTGACTCACTCACTCACTCACTCACTCACTCACTCGCAGAACTAAAAATCTACCGGACCAAAAACGTTCAAATTTGGTAGGTATGTTCAGTTGGCCCTTTAGAGGCGCACTAAGAACGGATTTGAAAAAAAATCCATAGATACGCACAAAATCTGCGTTTTTCCAGCGTTTTCTCAGCTTTATCGAGAACAAATGAAGAGAAAATGTTCAAATTCACTATAGAAGCTCAGCTGGGGTGTAATAATGTTGTGTTAGAAGAAATTTGAAATAACGCCAAAGATACACCCAAAATTAGCGTTTTTCAGTTATTTCATCAAGTAATAGACAGAAAATTTTCAAATTTGGTATAGAGGTTTAGCTAGGGCCTAAAAATTTTTGTGATGAGGTGACTTTAATATTTAATCTAAGATACGCCCGAAATAAGCGTTTTTCTCAGCTTTTCTGCGTTTTCTCAGTACTCTGACTTTCTGATGGAACGAAGCATGCTCAAATGGAAAATGCAGGCGAGCGAAGCAAGCCCGCTTATCTCATTTTCGAACGATCCAGTCGGGGGTCCAGGGGGCGGAGCCCCCTTTCTAGACGGATATGGCGAGCGAAGCGAGACTGACGGCTAGTATTTTATAAAGCAAGACATTTTATTTTTCAATAATTTCATAATTAAGATGAAATACTCTGTTAATTGATTATAAATTCTACAGTGTTAAAAGACGATCTCGCAGCAGAGCAAATTGAGAAAGAGATAGCGCTATCAGCTTTGTTGAATGATAGACAAGGATAGCAATACCATTGCTAATCAAACACTGCCATTATAACGTGGACCTCACTATACTATTGTGACTATTTTCCACAAGTGGAACCACCAACGCATCAAACTGTGAGTGTGAAAGTAGCCGAGTCAATGAAGACAAAAAAAACTGGGTTATGCGCAACAAATTAGGGAAAAACTGAATTTTCAAGTAGAATAATAATGTATAGTAGAAATTTCAATCACTTCTGATCGTTGTGATCGAAATTCAAATCAGTTCCCACCGTCTACACGCCCCTAAGTGCCGTTCGGTCAATTATCAAATCGATACAATAATTGAGGAGGTAGAGTTTCGAACAATGAGTAGCGAGATAATAGAGTGGCGCGAGTGATGCACTATGCAAACAGCCATTAGCGTAGAGCAATAGCAGCAATTAGAGCGGCCACCGACCGGTAATTGATATAGACAGGAAACTCACACCTCTACCCCCCTCATCATCACAACCACCCACCCCTCTGCATACAAAGCACGTGCCACAAGAGATGCTTTTAAGGTTCACACTTTCCTGAAATTTTTTGGAAAGGGTACTTACCTGTAAAGTAGGATCTGACAGTGTGATGAGTCATGTCCTGATGAGCTTCCATGAGTCATCTTCGTCAAAGAAGGCTTCTAATTGGTTATAATTTGGCTGTGGAATCATGGAATGTTTGCATGATACTATTATAGAAGAGAGCATAACCATAGAGAAACAATAGCGATAAGTAGATATCCCATGGTATAGGGCAGGGCTCTCCAACCTACGGCCCGCGGGCCACATCCGGCCCGCCGATAGATTTTGTCCGGCCCGCCGAGAGTTATTGCTACAGATTTTTTACTTTTCTTGCCCTATTACCATAGGTAAGGAAAGTATTGCTTTCCGAAAAAAATTAAGGTACCCCAATTTCTAAATATCTATACGTTTCAAGGTCCCCTGAGTCCAAAAAAGTAGTTTTTGGGTATTGGTCTGTATGTATGTGTGTGTGTGTGTGTGTGTGTGTTGTGTGTGTGTGTGTGTGTGTGGTGTGTGTGTGTGTGTGTGTGTGTGTGTGTGTGTGTGGTGTGTGTGTGTGTGTGTGTGTGGTGTGTGTGTGTGTGTGTGTGTGTGTTGTGTGTGTGTGTGTGTGGTGTGTGTGTGGTGTGTGTGTGTGTGTGTGTGTGTGTGTGTGTGTGTGTGTGTGTGTGTGTGTGGTGTGTGTGTGTGTGTGTGTGTGTGTGTGTGTGTGTGTGTGTGTGTGTGTGTGTGTGTGTGTGTGTGTGTGTGTGTGTGTATCTCATCTCCCAATTAACGGAATGACTTGAAATTTGGAACTTAAGGTCCTTTCACTATAAGGATCCAACACGAACAATTTCGATCAAATGCAATTCAAGATGGCGGCTAAAATGGCGAAAATGTTGTCAAAAACAGGGTTTTTCGTGATTTTCTCGGAAACGGCTCCAACGATTTTGATCAAATTCATACCTAAAATAGTCATCGATAAGCTCTATCAACTCCCACAAGTCCCATATCTGTAAAAATTTCAGAAGTTCCGCCCCCATCTATGCAAAGTTTGATTTTAGATTCTTAATTATCAAGCTTCAGATACAATTTATAAAAAAAAATTCTGAAATAGATTGAGCATGAGAATCTCTACAATTAATGTTTTGTAACATTTTCACCTAAAATCAAAAATAAACTCGAAAATCGAGAAAATATGATTATCCAATTGCAAACTATTGGCAACTGTTGATTCTATTAAATGATTCACTATGAAGAGATAGCAGACCTCGTGTGTCTCCAGCGTTATTACCCTGTCACCAGATGGCTCTAATCTTTGAATAGTAGACTTGAGATGCGCGGGAACACTACCGTAGCGTCAGGTGATCAATTTTCATAACGGCAAGGAAAGTTGTGTGAGTGCCCACACCAGATTTTTTAAATATATATTAATACACATTTTTGACAACAGCTTTGAGTTCATTACTCTTCTCTTACCAGCCATTCCATTTCTCAATAAGAGTAAAATTAGCTGTAAACAAGCAGCAATCAACCATTGTGAGCATTAGCAAATAATGGTCTGCACACACTGTGCATGTCTCTCCCAGAAACATTAAAAAAAACCATGCTCAAGCTATGTTTTCTCTTTCTGGATCTACCTATAAGTGTGAGCAGACATTTTCAAAAATGAAGTTTGTTGTATCCAAATACATATCTTCCTTGTCAGATGAACATAATATGAAAACAATATTTTAATGATCGGAACCACACAGTTTGATCCTAAATGGGCGGACATTTCAAGTGGAAAAGAAATGCGATCTTCTCACTAAAAAATTCTCTTTTAGTTTGGTAACTGTCTGTGAGCTCGTGTGTTGTCAAGTTGTCTTATTACTATAAAAAAGTTATTTGCATTTTGTTTTACTTGCTAAATTCATGCATTGTCAAGTTTTCTTATGACCTTTTTACACTCAATAAATTGGACTTTGTATTGAAATGAAATGAATTGGTTTGTTTCTTCCTGTGTTTTAATTAAACCTACTTAAAACTTCTCATATTATATTAATGGAAATATAATAGTTTTACACCCCCCAAATCCCCCGTCGTTTGTGCCCCACAAGTCAAATTCCACGTACATCCTTGTTATTGGCCCTCTAAGCCTCCCAAGAATTAACAATGTGGTCCTCAGATAAAAAAGGTTGAAGACCCCTGGTATAGGGCGTTTATGTCGCAACTTTTACTCTTATCTCAAGCCGATAGTTCACGTAGTTCTTTCCCGTGAAGTTGTGTGACGCTGGTAGTCTCTCATATTGGAAAAATAGCCCACCAAAAATAGGTCATTTCACAGATTTCGAAAATGCCTTGCTTTCTCTTATGCCTTGTTATAACCGTATACTAGTTATGGGGGATATGAACACCGACTTGAACATGACGAATCGTAACTTTGACTACTTTCAACTGACTACAATTTTCCAATGCCTAAACATGACTATTTTACCCCTCGATCCAACTCATCATACTAATGAATCAGACACACTCATTGACCTTCTCATTGTTAGTGATCCCAATGAGGTTGTTCAAGCAGGCCAAATCTCAGTCACAGCTATTTCTAGACATGATTTGATCTACTGTGTACTTTCCCATAAGATACCCAAGCCAGAACAGAAAATTATCACTTATAGAGACTTCAAAAACTTTGATGAAGCCGCCTTCCTGACTGATGTGGCTCAGACTCCATGGCAACAAATTGAAGCATTACCCTCAGTTGATGACATGGTCAAGACTTTCGAGAATTGGACTTGGCCTTTGTATGACAAACATGCACCTTATGTGACAAGGAGGATTAATAGAAAACGACGAGTACCGTGGATGACTGAAGACATACTTAAGATGATGGGACGTAGAGACAAAGCACATAGAAAATTTAAAAAGACATTTGACTTGGACAGTTTGATAGAGTATCTTTAGAAATAGGGTTAAACAGGAATTACGGAACTCAAAGATTAGGTATTTGAATTCGTTTATGACAAACAATAGACAAGACTCTAAATCACTTTGGCAGGGAATAAAAGAATTCGGGCTTGGCAAACAGAAATCGAATCCACAAATTGACTTATCATTGAATAATATAAATGACCATTTCGTTTCACACTCTAACCAACGCGACGAAGTTGTCATTGCTAATCATATAGATGATCTTGAAGAGCAGGTTACAAACTTAGATTTACCAATCACTGATCAATTTCATTTCCATCCAATCTTAGAAGAAGACACTTTCAGAGCAATTCAACGTATTCATAGTAATGCTACGGGTGTAGACAAAATTCCTATTAAATTTATCAAGAAGATGTTATTTGCTGTTTTACCAACCATTACATACATTTTCAACAAGTCACTTGAAGAAGGCATTTTCCCTGAAAACTGGAAGTTTGCTCTGGTTCGCCCTCTAAATAAAGTTCCATCACCCAATAAAGTTGAGGATTTTAGAAATTTGATAACCCTGATCTACTTTCAGCCTACTTCATTTTATTAATCAATTATTTGATCTTATCTACCTATATAATTATTTTACTTTATCAATTCTCTGTTTTTTTTCTCTTCAATATTCATATTGATTAAAACTTTTACAATATTTCCATTAATAAATAAATCATTAGTTTAAATAACGAAATTAACGTTTTGGTAGAGAGTTAGTGGGGAGGATATTTTTAATATTCTTCCCAAAGAATGGACATTGATATGTCCAAAGCTCCGCCAATTTATGTAGATGCATAACAATATGATTATTATCTATAGTTATTATATTACAAATTGCTTTTTCATATAATATACAGTTCAATAGTTATTTTCTTAGTCTATATTATGTAAATTAATCTATAACTTTGCTGTATTGTAAGCTATTGTATACAAGTGTATAAGACAGTATATATTGTAATCTACATAAATAAAGTACTCAATCAATCAATCAATCAATATTGTGCCGTTCGCACACTCTCACCTCAACAAAACAATAAAAATCGACAGTAATAAACAATAATCGGCTTGAGATAACAGTAAAAGCTGCGACATGAACGCCCTATACAATGGGATATCCACTTACACTATTGTTTCTCTATGGCATAACCTTATGACTGAAAATTTTGACCAACTACAAGACTCAAACTATTTCGGACTATGGGTAACCTTATCTAAATTTGGGAAAAGAAATAGCACAAGGATACCTTACTTTTTCTCTCCCTATCATTTTTGATTATGTACTTGTTGTAAGAATCAATAAAGAATTTTTTGCAATCTGTGCAGTAGAGAGGGAAGATAGAAACATTTACATTGATAGGCTACATTAGAATGAGAAGAATAAACACAAAGTGCCATCCAACCAAAGTACCGAACATTCCTATCTCATCCAATCCCATGTAATGTGAAATATTTCTTCTATGTTTGGTTTTGAAGCATCTAAATTCAAAAATCTACTATGTTGAAATAATTAAGGACTGGAAATTTTGTGAAGTGAACAACTACAAGTTAACATATCTCGGACTATGTGTAACCTTATCTAAATTTGGGAGAGGAATAGCACAAGGTTACCTTATTTTTCTCTCCCTATCATTTTTGATGATTTACTTTTTGTATGAATCAATGGAGAATGAAAATCAAAGGCTTTTTTGTCTTATCATTTGCTATCTTTCCTTCATGATGATACGTTTACATTACACAACATATTATTATAGCTGTGATATCACACACAGGTTCGTTCATGTCGGAAAGATTTCTCAACTATTTCGTTTGTGCATTTCCTTCGCCCATTTTGTTCTGCTAATTCGTGGATGAGTTTTGTTTTTATCGTGTTCAATTGAACAACAATACTTTTAGAACAGTCAAGTAACCTGAAGACTTCAGAAGCTGCGGATATTATCAACAGATATCGTCAATATACAGTAGTCCTACAGTGTATGAAAATTTAATGATGAAGGTATCTTAATATTGTAACGAAAAATTTGATATTAGAAATATCGTTAATAGCATAAGGTAGCGGGGCATTGCTTTTAAACAGACAAACTTAATTTATGCTAGCTGCTGAAATGATATTTTTTACGAGCGGTCAAAGGTTGTAGTGAACTGGATAAAATAAGAAATTACAACATAGGAGCTAAATTGAATGTAGAACTGCTATTGGATATTCTAGAGAAATATCGGGAAAATTGGTCTACTCATTTATTCAGAATGCCATCCAATAGGCTCCCAATATTAGCATGGGAGTACAAACCCGAAGGAAAGCGAGGCATAGGAAGACCAAGGAAGAAATGGATGCCGGTACAGGCCAATAGAGCCTAATCCTTGTGAGAAGATGATGAAATGATCTTTGAGGATTTCGAGACCCTAATCTCAATTGCTCGTTTTATAGTATAGGATGTATTACCTAAATTTGGGAGAGAAATAGTTCAAGGTATCTTTAGTTTTTCTCTCCCGATCTGTGCTTCATTGTAAAAAAGAATAAATAAAGAATAAAGACATCACAATTGGCTTTAAGAACATGACAATAATCTATGGTTATATTATTAATCCACTTTTTTGAATTTGGAAGCTTTTCAAAAAAGGAAAAGTTGAGAATGAGATGCCTACTTCCAAAATGAGCACTGTTGCAAATCCAATCTAGAAACATCACTAACTGAAGCTCCTAGACAAGGAGCTGCACTCAGATAAAAAGCCAATATCGTTGATGACAGGGGTTCTCTCTCTCTCTCTCTCTACCCTTCCAATTCACCCTTCCTTCTCCTTCCCTCCACATTCTCCTTTTCTGATCGCTCAATTGACCTCACGACAGATTGAATCCGACAAAAAATACGCGAAAAACTCGCATTTTGCCAAAATAGTCGTCATATCTCGCAGTGGTAATGAATCGAACGTAAAACGTAAAAAGGTCTATTGGGCTATCACATTTTTAGTGCTCTCTCCCCTTATATCAGTCTGATTGACATCATTACTTGAATGATGGCTTATGTGCATTTATGAGATTAGTCTACATCGATGTATTGGGTAAAATCTATAAAAGATGTGGATATAGATATTTAAATATATCTATAAAGATAGTTGTAAAGTCGGAGTTTTCGTCTGGATGTATTCCTAGCTAAAATACTTGAAATAGTGCTATTTTTTCTCCCTGAGGGAAAAGTTTGAAGCCCGAGGCGAAGCCAACAATTTTCCTGAGGGAGAAAAAACATTTATCACTCGTGATTTACACAACATTTTAACTCCACCTACATTTTTATAAAAACTGCAAATAGATTATATTTGTCTTTTCGCTACATCAAATTCCATTTTTATGAGATCAAATAAATATCAGTGTCGCTGTATTTCGTGAAATTGGAATCTTGTCGAAGTTCTGGTTGACACTCAGATCTATAAATTTGTAAGATTCATTAAGCTGCTTTTACACCAAAGTTATTAACAACAGGTTAATAACTTAATCCTTATAGATTATATTAGATTGAACGGAACTTGGCAAACACATATGTTTCATCAAGTGTATGATAAGTTATGTTCAATCTAATAGAATCTATAAGGATTAAGTTATTAACATTTTGTTGATAACTTTGGTGTAAACGCAGTTTTAGTTCTGCTAAAACTGTATCTATATTGAACCATTGAAAAATCACAGAAATATGTCTTCTTTTCACAAGAGTAATTTGTTTTTAACCTTCGATCCCATAAAATATGACACAGACAAGCACACAGATAGGCGAGGTGGCCGCCTGAATTTAAACTCCCGCCAAGTACTGGTTGCTTTAATCGTTATTTTTGCAATTAGAAGACAATTGCTTGAGAGACCCATACACTAGGGAACTTGGATCGGCCCACTTGGTTCGGGGAACCAAGTTCGTGTAGGATTTGCCCACACACTGTAGTGGGGAGAGCGAACAACCGTTCGTAACTTCAGTGTCTTTCGGGGTCTAGAGATGAGCGTTTCAAAGTTTGCAGCTGCTGTGAGAAGAAAATATAATATTGAATATATCGCCCTGGCGGACGAGCCGAACAAAGTTTTCAATCCAGATTGAAGACTAAGTTCGTCATGAATTTGGTTCGCGGTTTGCCAATTTTCCACATACACTGGGGAACTTGGTTCGCAAGAATCAAGTTCGCCGATCCAAGTTCCCTGGTGTATGGGGCCCTTTAGATTAAATCTACTATAGAATGAATCACGTTTATACAGAAAACTCTATGAGTGATATTGATATTGTTGGAAAATTAAAGACGTTGTCACGTGGTAATTTGAAACCACCAAATATTTCTAAATGAGACAATAAAATGTAATAGAACTATAAAATTGGAAAGAAGGTTAGACCTATCTAAAGAGTAAATCAACTCAAATCAAGTATTACTAGTGATTAGGAGTAATAGCATTATCAACAACGATAAGAAAATATGTATTATTGTGATTTAATAATTATGAGAACTCATTGGTAAGATCAAAAAATTATAAAGCGGCATAATTATTATTGGCGGATTACAAAAATAAAAAAATAAAATAAAATGCATGAACATTGAGGTTAGAGTTACTTGTTTACGTTTTGAAAAGAATTAGTCGATCTTGGATAAATCGATAATTATCCGAACCAATACTGAATGAATCAGCTGATTATTCGATCAACCCATATGACCGGTTGAATCATATAAAATTCACTCATAAAGGATATATTATGTATACTAAAGGAAGTCGATGTGTAGAAATACAAATAACTATTATTTCTGTATAAATATTTATTATAATCTAAAAAAAGCATGATAAATCAAGAGTATAAAAAACTCATATAAAAACTAAATGTATTATCTATTAAAATCGTATGTTACGATTTATTTATGAATTCAATTTAAGATAAATACCCCATATATCTGTATGAAAACTTCTTTTATTTAATTTTTTCTATTATAAAGCCGAGGAAGCCCTGATTCCCAAGGCAACCAATTGTATTGAGTCTATTAAATTGAAGGCCAATCAGAGAGTAGCTTATAGAATTATTCTAGGAAGAAGCAAATTTTTCTGAAAACCTCTTTCTTCTGGCTTAAGATCCCAACCCGAGAGGATGCACATGGAGTTTAGGGTCTTTTCTTATTCCTTTTAAAAATTTTTTAACGAATTATTAAGCCAAACCCTTTTTTAAATGTAATGTATGTTTGTTGAATGTTAATTGTTTGTGAACTCAGTGCTGTCAAGGAGTTCGTAATTGTAAAGATTCCCATAAAAATAGCTTTAATTCGAAAGAAACTTATAAAAATCTGGATCACGCATTAGCCCAGCAGTGACGAAAAGGAGCCTGCCCAATTAATTATTGGAAATAATTAATTCAATCCACGAGAACATCTAGAACTTCAGTCAGTGAGTGATAAGTCAAACCAAATGAGCTCGTTTTTTTCTGCGTTCAGTGGGGTAATTAATTAACTAAAAAGCGCTATTCCAATTAATTTAAATTAAAATAAAAAGTCACCACGTGTTGAACAATATCACATAGTCCATAAGAACATTTATAAATTTATTTAATATATGTAGGAAGCTTACTTCCATGCACAGCCTGAACTCATATAAATCCCTGAGATCCCATGTTTGAATATTAATTTATTAAATATTAATTTTGTTTATTGAACAAAATATACCATACAAACTTATAGAATTTTTTATTATATCCTAACTCATCTCGTGTTATATAGTTTGAGCTGTTTTAATATCAACAAATATTTAGCAGCACTTAAAATCATAGAATCAAATAATATTAACCTTATTCAGAGCACTCAATATTTATCATCCTTTGATGATATTCATTTCATCAGCCAGAACAAATATATTAAGAAATTATATTAATAAGGTTCCAGTTATATCATATAAGGATCCAGAGAGCTTCAAGAACTGGCGTTGTAAGTTCTAAGGAATTTTGAAAGGGTATTGGTGAATACTTGTATTCACGACGAGCGTTTTAAGAATCAACTAGAAACAATTATAGTTGGTCCTGATTATTCTCTAGTGGTACATGGTTACTGATAATCAGTCATCAAATATTCTTTTAATTTCCTTACTGGTATTCTTCAAGAACTTCATAGAAGCAGCGGTAAGAATTACCAATTACCGATCACTGAACCTTATGGTAATTATTTGTATTTATAAAATTCATGTTTCTACCACTGAGCTAGAGCTGAGGTTTGAACCCAGTAATTTTGCGAGCCGGAAGGCCTTAATTTTTTGTGAATTTATTCGCAAAAGAGGGAATTTAGAGACTGCTCTTATAAATACCAGAAACATCGTATTATCTGTGAAGGAATTGCAATCTACAACTTCTCACAATAGCTTCATAACGTGGGACTCTATCATAAGAGATAACCCCTCCCAGGAGCACAACTTCACACAATGGCACCCAACCAGTGGAGCATGAGGAAAAGCTTACCTACTCAATCTTACTATCAATGATTAATGAAATTATTGATAAAACTGAAAGCTGCAAGAAACATAATCTGAAGTTGTTTCGACAAAATATATCTGATAATCTATTATAAGTTCTGGCTTAAATAATTGAGTGCTCTTCAAATTAAATTTTTCAAGCTGCAAAATACAGACAAACTGTATCACACGAGTTTGAGAACATAATTCTCATAATAGAGAAAATTGGATGGAAATTTCCATAAAAGTTATAGTAAAAAATTTGATTTTGATCTTTGAATCTAGACATTGTATGCTGACCAGGGTATAGGTTTTTGAGGCATTATAATACTATCGTTATTCAGGAGGATGAAGACCCTAATTAAAATTTTAAGAACTATATTAGTGTAATTTGTAAGCCATATCTGTCTATGTTGATAAGCGTACCTGTAGCACTAGAAGGTCTTTTTGTAATATATGTATATGACACTTGAAACTTCAACACACACACAATTTTATCCAGAATAGGCACTATCACTGAATCCATTTTAATATTCCTGAGACTTGGCAACACACTTGGCTATTTACTCGAAGTTTTCCATAATAACGTCACCATGAACCAGTCGCCGGCTAACTCGCAAATTTCCTACTTCAGCGAACATCCCCAAAACTATGTAGCCACGACACCGGCAAATCAACAGCCCCAGGACGATGCAGCGGAGACCCCACGAGAGAGAGAGGGAGGCAGCATATGCTCCATCAGTTTCGACCCGCAAAACTTAGCCCAATTGTCTTCTACGAAGATTGATAACGTCGTCGATGCGAGTAAGTCCGATGAAGTCCGGATGAGGGAGTGAGGGCGTCCAACCCGGTACCGGCGTCTCCGCAGATCGCTCCAAGCGTCGCCAAGGAACGGAGAATGCCGCTACCCATCGCCATCCGATATCGCCAGTCAACCGCCATCCGCCACCAACCTGGAAAAACGCAATACAACATTAGACTCTTCAGTCGGTTACATTACCAATCTTATGGCAAATGATTCTACAAACGAACTCAAACTCATGCTCAGTCAAATCTTAGCAAGACAGGACAACGAAGCGAAGGCAAACCGGGAAGCTATGCAGAAAAATAGTGAAACTATCACTGAAAATATTACCAAGACTGTACAAGAAGGTATTAAAACCATGGATGCAAAATTTTCTAGCTTCAGGGAGGAAGTGAGAAATATAATAGATACAAAATAGATACTCAATCTGCAGTTATCAAAAAGCTAAAACTCGTCTAGATGATGTCACCTGTCAAATAAATGAACGGTTGGATGACGTACCAAAGGAAGTTGAAAAACAGGTGGACGTATTGGGTAAGGAGCTGGGCACCGCTATCATGGGAACGGTCATGGGAAAGGTGTTAGAAAATAAGGGCGAGATAGAGTCGAAAGTGGAGGAAAATAATAAGAAAATAGTAGATGTGCGGGCTTAAAGTCTACACACATCGGTTTATTGTGCGTACGATATTTTGAAATCCATATGAACTCTATCAGATTACACGGAGCTTGACAAACATTATCTGTTTGATCCAATAGAATTTATTAGGATGGTAGAAATCGTACTTTAAAAATTGATGAGTGTGAAAATGGCTTCAAGCCCGGTACACATATTATATAAATTTTTGTTCATACGATATTTTTACGTCCTTGTGAATTGTATCGAATTAAACGGATCTTCACAAACATTATCTGTTTAATCTGAATGAATATATACGGACAGCAAAAAAACAAACGTCCAGAAATCGAAGTGTGAGTAACTGGCTTTACTCTACATCTTTTCTATCCTCCATATTTTTAAAATCACTCTTTAAATCCTTTCCCTACTCTTCTAATACATATTCTTTTTTCTTTTATCTTATACACTATTACTTTCTACAGTCCTTCATGTCGTCTCCTCCTTTTCCTCCATGAAACTCTCTCCTCGTAATTGTTGTAGTCTCTTTTCAATTCTCGCCTCACACTGTCTCCCTCTTCTTACTCCTGCAGCCTCTTCATCTTCCTCTCTTCTTCTTCTTCTTCTTCTTCTTCTTCTTCTTCTTCTTCTTCTTCTTCTTCTTCTTCTTCTTCTTCTCTTCTTCTTCTTCTTCTTCTTCTTCTTCTTCTTCTTCTTCTTCTTCTTCTTCTTCTTCTTCTTCTTCTCTTCTTCTTCTTCTTCTTCTTCTTCTTCTACTTCTTCTTCTTCTTCTTCTTCTCTACATCTTCATTCTCCCACAATCTCTTCCTCATATTTTCATCTCCCTTGTCCTTGATACATTTTTTAACCTCAACCAACTTTCCCCCATTTTTCCTCTCTTTTTCTCTCTGCTGAATTCTTTCTCTCTCGTTCAATCAATTCCTCTCAATCTTCTCCTCTATTCATTCCCTCACATCTCCCTTATACATCTTCTTTCTCTGCCACAACCTCTTTCCTCTTTTTATCTCCTTTGTCCTTGATACATTTCTTTCCCTCATATATATTTTACTCTCTTTCTCTCTCTGCTGAATTCTTTCCCTCTCGTTCAATCAATTCCTCTCCATCTCCTCCTCTATTTATTCTCTCACATCTCCTTTATACATCCTCTTTCTCTCCCACACTCTCTTTCCTCATATCTTCATCTTCCTTCTCCTTATACATTTTATCCTCCTCTTCTAATCTTTTCCTTACATATCATCTCTTGTTTCACTGTGAGCTTCCTCCTACTTTTCAACAATCTCTATTTCTTTCTCCTTCTCCTTGACCCTCTCTCATCCCGGTCGTGTGTTAATGGGAGGGATATTTTATATCCTTCTTAGAGAATCGACAATTATTTGTTGAAACACCGCCGATTTATGAAGTTACATCACATTATTATATTATCGTTATTCTAATTGCATTTAATCTTTATTCTCATTGATTAATTATCTATACTTTGTAAAATTTGTTGAATAACTAGCATTATCGTCATTTAATGTAAATTAGTGTATAAGCCAGTAAATATTGTAACATACATGAATAAAAAAATCTAATCTAATCTAATCCCTCTTCTCTTCCCTCTCCTCCATACCTACATTCTCATCCTCTCCCTTCCTCCTCTTCCGCACCCATCTCCCATTCAACAACCCTCTCCCTCGCACATCCCCGCCCATAATTGCAGACGTACTCTCTTTAGCCGTTTCCGAAAAAGACCAGTGATCCTCTTTTTAGCCGCTTCAGTAATTCGCCGACTAACGCGCTCTATTCGACAAGATTTATAGACTTCGCGTTAATAAAACTCGGACTGCTATTTTTTATTGTTAACGCTCACTTTAGCGGAAGTGAAAGGCTTCGCCTTCCCAGGACAAACCCTGGTTAACTGGACGTTAAAAAAGAACGAGAGAAAAACCTACCAGTAGACGTTGAATCTGCTAATTTTTCTACCCAGCAATTGTCATATTCCGCCGCCAAGTTTCCGTTTTTAACAATGTTTCAGATTTATTTTTCTTTGTGAGAATTTTTTTTTCTGTAGAAAACAAAAAGTTTGGTCAGTTAATCAAACAGACGTTTTGTGTTTCAACTTTCAACTGTACGGGTTTGTTATTTATGTAGAATCCTTTGTTCTTTTAGTTTTAGGGTGGATAATTGATGGATCTTTCCCAACCGAAAGTATATGGTATGAATGTGGAAAAAAACTCTCAAATGGGAGAAGAGGACGAATTCAAAAAATGGTTGTTACATCAGTCCAGTCAACAAGAGATTATAGGAGGCAAATTATTTTTCGCCACACTGCACAGAAAGCAGCTGTTTTCCAGTACCTACGTAGATCTGAAAGACATTGTTTGCAGACGACTCTCGTCTGACGTCAGAACAGGTTTCTTTCCGGCCTAGGCCGGAAAGAGTACCCTTTCCAGCCGCTACCATGGAACTAAGAAAGGTGATCAAAAAAACAGCTGATCAAAAAACTTTTCATTATTTGTGTTCATTATTCAATAATTAAAACATTTATAATAATATCATCTTATTGTCATTTGAAAGAATGAAAAAGTATAAACTCAACCTCCCACATAGTTCAACATCATCTTTCAGGTTATTTAGACGAATCAGAATAAAACATAAAAATACTTGAACAATTTCCTGATATTCAGATTACCTCAGATTTGCTAGAGCTATCACTTTCCACTTCTGCTTTCAGAAGTGCTTAGTGAACAACTATTATCATATATATATATTGTTTATTTTTGTGTATGTCGAAAAATAGCGTTCGCACCACGGGCAAAAATGTTTTTCCCGCTCTCAATCTTTTCTAGTCTTGAAAACCGATTTCGAGCCGGAAAAATCTCATTTTCTGCTCTAGGTGCGAAATATACTATTGGAACACAATTTTTGACCCCGCAGCTCTTTCGAGGATAGTTAGGAGGTGAACATATCAAAAGTCCTCACCCCTACCACCTGTGCTAAGGGGGTGGGGGTGGTTTGAAAGTATCATATTTTGGTTTTTTGCATTTATCTCGAACAATATGCGTCTTTCGGAAATTTTTGTCGAACACAAAATTGAAGCTTACAAATTAGCCTATAAGTTTCATCTGTAACATTTTTCCATATCTGTCATAGTTTTCTAGATATGAGCTCTTGAAGGTGTCACAATTTGAAGAGAAACCCTTCTGGCTCCGATTTTTTCATCTTTTTTGCCTTATAACTTTTTAACAATTGGTTCAAAAATCCGTGCTAAACATGAGCTCTTAGAGCATAATATTCTCTTCAATTTGAGGTATTATTCATTATATTACGCATCTCCCTACGATTGTTGCAGCCGTTATAGTGTTGAGTGTAAAATATTCAGTTTAACTACAATAGATCAATTGACAGAGAAATTTGGAGAATTTGAATATGTTTACCCCCTAACTATCCTTAAAAGAGCTGCGGGTCAAACTTTTCCCTCAGTGGCCAGCCAGCTAGATTAGGTCATCGCCACCAACCGAAGTGTTTAACACCTATTGGCAATAATTTATGAAACTTATTTGTTGAAAACAGATGATTGGATATGGAATGACGTCAGCTACACCGGAAATTTAGCTCAAACATGCGCGTGACACATACCGTCTTCCTCAATATACCGTGCTTCAAATCATGTCTCACTTTGAGAGTACAATATTTTTATTCATATTATATATAATATATTAATATCGGGGCACCGAGCTTCGCTCATTATTTTTATTTATTGATAAACAGAACACAATTCTCTAAAATGATCGTGTTTATATTTCACAGACGTCATCTTATGAATTTCGGGGATGCGATATTTTGATTTTTCACATACTCACTTTTTTACTATCCACAGCTGTTTCAGCCAAAGATGAATTATTCTTTTAATGTCGTTCAGCGAGTTTTCCCAAGGATGAGACCTAGAGCAATCGAATCATTATATCATAAACCTACTATATTCCAAATTTCGTGAGAATCGTTAAAGCCGTTTTCGAGATCCGTTAAACATAAATAACCAGATATAAAAATAACCAGATATATGAATACAGAGATTGCTCGCTTAATATAATAGGATTATTAAGTAAATATCTTGGATTATAAGAGAATGACATAGAGTTAGAGGGGAGGATCAGAGAAAGTACCTGAAACAATTACATGGAGGTGAATAATCTCCTCATTACACTGAAGAGAACGTAGAAAAATATGTAGAGAGAAAGAGAGAGTGAGTATGAGGGGTTGTAGGAGACGCAAAGCGTTCGTAAGAGGAAGAGAGAAAGAAGTGGGAGGAAATACAGTGAATGAGAGAAATGAAGGTATAAGAAGAAGATGAGGGGAAGAAGAAAGATAGATAGAGAGAGAGAAAAGGAAGACAAAGGAAGTAGACCGGGTAAAAGAGAGAGATATAACAATTGAACGAAAGGGGAGAAGTGTATTTGACGAGAATATCGGCAAAAGAATTTCCGGGAATTATTTTTCCCACTGTCCGGGAAATTCGGATAATAAATTTAGGGCGAATCAGAGAGGGAGGGTTGAGAAGTAGGAGAGAGACGTTGTTAACAAAGGAATAACTGAAACGTGGTCTGAATCCGTAGCTCTTTTTTCTCTTCCAGTGATCATCTGTTTTCTCACTCACTCTCTCTCTCACTCTCTGTCTTTCTTTCCCTGTGTTTATTCTTCTCATTCTAATGTAGCCTTCCACTGTAACAGTTCTATAGTGAGGTCCACGTTATAATGGCAGTGGAGAAAGATAGAAGAAAAACGTTGCCGAACCTCTGTCTTGTCAATGACGGTAGCTGACACGGTAGACGTTAGCTACCTAACGGTATAGCTGATACAGGTTTATTGATGTAATATTAACTGTTTATTCTCGTTTTAAATAGCCAGTCATATTTTATTAAGCAAGAAATTATATTTTTCAATAATTTCAAAATGGATTTTCGATTTGATTTTTTTGTTTTCTTCGATTAACTTCAAAGCAAGTAGTTTTAAAGAAAAATGAGCCGAATAATTAATGTAGCCACTCTCATTGCAAATCCATTGATGTATATTGTTATGTATTTGCTATTCGATTTGACGCCGTGGAAGGGGAAACAGTCGACGCGGAACGGCGCGGCTGACTCTCTTAGCCATAGTAAACAGCAAACTGGAAATCAATTATCTCTGTAACCATTAATCGGAAAAAAATCTATCATATGTCATTCGATTCGTTAAATTAAGGACTACAATATTAGTCGTATTCATTTCCTCAATAAATCGAACAGTTTCCTTGATAAAATAATATATATGTAAAAATTTAGGGGGTTTTCGATTTGATTTTTGTTTTCTCCGATTAACATCGAAGCAAGTAATTCTAAAGAACAATCTGACGAATAATTATTGTAGCCACATTCATTGCGAATCCATTGATGTATATTGTTATGTATTTGCGATTCAAGTTGACGCTGTGGAAGGGAAAACAGCCGACGCGGCTGACTCCCTTCACCATAGTAAACAGAATAATACTGCTGTCTCCATTGCATCTCATTTACACGATGGCGCTCGAAACAATTAATTTTGTGTATTGTTTCGACTTGCGCTGTAAATAGATTTTCACTTTTCAATACTCTAAAAAATATTACAATTTTTTTTATTTAACCATGCTCATGATAAAAATCAGGATTTCGTTGTTTGCTCACAGAATTTATTATATTAATTTGAAGTGTGCGTTCTCCATACGAGTCAGAGGTAACACAATTTGATAACTCTAGTTTCAGATATTGATGTTTTTCAACGAAGTTTCATTATAATATATTATGTGTCCGACTCCTTCATCTTATCTTTATTTTGTGAAAAATGAAGATTCAAAATTTCTTTTCATAGCTTTTCTTGTGTTTTATCTTGTTTCATCACTCTTTATAATTTAAACACTTGATAATGGAATGAATATCATCAGATCACGTGAACAAAAAAAATGAAAGGGTGGGCCTACCTGAGATACTATATGATAACACTGTACTCCTGATAAGTTGAAAATTTTCAAGCTGAAAGTAGATTAATTTGTTGCACATTCGGTTCAAATATTAACAAATGTTACCAATATTATCACATATAGTGAGAACGAATTACTCTGAAGCTTTCTATTCTCACTGAACATGAAGAGGCAATACCAAGCCAGAATCGCAGTTCCGTTCAAATCATTATTATCAGAGCTTTCAAATTGATGCTATGTAACTATGGATGTTATCCCCATCTCAAAATTTCCCTATTTATCCTTATCCTGATTCAGAATAAAGTAGTTGGTCTCCATAATCACAAAAATCAATGTACAGTACCTATAATAAATAGTAAAAATAAAAAAAATTCTAGTAATAATGCAACTTTTTCTAGGTACGAATTTCAAGGCTCATGAAATGACTTTTTCTCAATCACAGGCAGAAATTCCAATGATCATCATAATAGTAATTTAATGAAAATTGTTTGTATTTTACATTGTTCGACGTAAGATAAGCTACATCTTTGAGGTAATCAACGTATTAATTTTAGGATTATCATGTTTATGAATGAAAGCGAGACTGTGATAGAAGATAAGTCAAACTGAAATATAAACATTATATACAATGCATATTTCTGATCAACTATAATTACAAATGATAGTATCAAGCCGAAATGAATTGAGCAACTGAATTTCAAAGTTACTATCTACTGTTCAAATGGAACTGTGATTTCCTTTTACTTCCAAATTGATTGAATTGCCTCACTCTTCAACGTAACAATTATTGTAAAAAAAACCAGTGGAATGTGAACGTCATCCAAATAGCATTTGAATTTCAATTTTCAGATCATGAAATTCATAAAAAACTAATTTTTGAGAGAATAGTGATGAATTGCAAACAGTGCAAGTAACATTGATACAAAGCGATACAATGAAAATCAACATTGATTAATTTAATACTGGACTTATCAAATTTATATTACCGTTAATTTATATTATTTATAAAGCTTATAAAATGTAGAACCAACATTTTAAATTTTCTCTACTGGAGCAAAACATCGATAGAAAATAAAGTAGAGCCCATTAAAAGCACAATATACTTGTGTACTAGAATTCACTTGAACTAACTCATCACTTCAACCCTTCAATGATCACAATGAACTAGAATGGTATAAAAACCATGAAATTGATAAACAGGTACAATTTTCAAATAGCTTCACCCAACTGAATCTGTGAATGCAATGAAGTTATAAGAAATCATGTTCAATAGATTTAATTTGAATGCTTCAAATAGAACATGATCTATTCTTTTGGTGCCCCAATCAAAATCAATTTCAATCAACATTAATCGACATAAAGAAAAGCTTCTGCCAACCTTGTGTAATGAATGACAAGATGCGAGAGGAGGTGAAAAATCGATATGTTAACAAAAATAATAGAAGATGATGAATCATCTTTCAATTAATCTTATACGGTAGGGTACTTTGTGGTTAAATGTGAAACACTTTCATGATTTTCCTACCTTTTATGCATGCTTACTCTTCCTTAATTTGTATGTTTGCATGGCTTTCATCTTTAGAATCTACTGAATTTTCATATTCGACTGTCTAAATAATGTAGATTCAACTAGTAAGAACGGAAGATAAGCTACTTTACAGAGAGAATCATAGAAAGTTTCAACTCAACAAGCCCGATGTATAAATTTTTTTATGCCTCAGCCGTCATATATATTTGGTTCAACTGAAGGTATATGATCAACCTGGCTTGGAGTATATTAACTGTAGAAAACAGCAAACACTGCACGCTATGATTCTTCAGGAAATTGCCACTGTTAACACTATTGTAATCTATGATTTATCTCAGTTTTTGACATTCATAACTTATGATAAATTTTAGCATAGAATTATGATCATACACACATATTTTAAATATGTATTATATTATGTAATAGTATGAATATTTTATCGGTTGCAAACAATATCTTTGTCTCTCATAGAATGCATGATTTAGCACATATATAACAACAAAATGATTTTAGAGAATGAAAATGTGAAAAATTAGTTTCATCGCATGTCAAAACAATAGACAAAATTGATTGTTTCGAGCGCCATAGTGTGAATAAGATGCAACTTAGAAAGCAGTAGGCCTACTACTGTATTTTACTGTTTACTATGGTGAAGAGAGTCAGCCACGCCGTACCGCGTCGACTGTTTCCCCTTCCACAGCGTCAAATCGAATCGCAAATAATTAATAATATACATCAATGGATTCGTAATGAATGTGGCTACATTTATTATTTTCTTTAGATTATTTGCTTCGAAGTTAATCGGAGAAAACAAAAATCAAATCGAAAAACCCCTAAATTTTTACATATATATTATTTCATCAAGGAAACTGTTTGATTTATTGAGGAAATGAATACGACTAATATTTTAGTCCATAATGTAACGAATCGAATGACATATGATAGATTTTTTCCGATTAATGGTTACAGAGATAATTGATTTCCATTTTGCTGTTTACTATGGCTAAGAGAGTCAGCCGCGCCGTTCCGCGTCGACTGTTTCCCCTTCCACAGCGTCAAATCGAGTCGCAAATACATAAAAATATACATCAATGGATTTGCAATGACAGTGGCTACATGAATTATTTGGCTCATTTTCCTTTTTTTCCTTTAAAGCTACTTGTTTCGAAGTTAATCGAAGAAAACAAAAAAATCAAATCACAAACCCCCTAAATTTTTACATATATATTATTTTATTAAGAAAACTGTCAATTTTATTGGAAAAATGAATAGAACTAATATTGTAGTCCATAATGTAACGAATCAAATGGCATATAATAGAACTGTTTTTGATCAATGGGTACAGAGATAATTGATTTTCTGTGATTACCTGCATTTTTCAACTTTGAGGGGGGCCTGGGCGGAAAGCTTCAAGGGGATTTCTTGGGACTTTTGGGAGAATGACCCTCTGGGAGGGTTCTATCGATGGTGGGAAATTCAGCTTTTATTTAATTTTCGGATCGAAACTGCTTTTTTGGACCTTCATTGACTGGGCTGGAAATATTTTGTTAATTAATTACTGAAAGATGATCTGGGAACAGAGCAAAGCGAGAAAGAGATAGCGCTATCCGCTTTGTTGAATGATAGACAAGGATAGCAATACCATTGCTAATCAAACGCTCCCATTATAACGTGGACCTCACTATATCTTCCCCCTCTTCTTTGCAGATTGCAAAACATACTTAGGATTGTTACTTAGCTTGTTATTCAATCATAATGATTAGATTGATTGATTGAGTACTTTATCTATGTAGATTACAATATATACTGGCTTATGCACTTATATACAAGATCTGAGATGAGCAAGATCTACTTATAGATGTGAGACGAGCGTTCGGTACTTTGGTTGGACGGGCTATCATCAGGTAGAGTTTTCGTGTTTTCAGAACAAATGTGTTGAAATAAACATAAAAATCATAAAAACGACTACGACCCGTTTCGGAAAGCAAATTTTCTGACTGCAACTGTTCAAAGTCTAGAACTTAGCTAAATTCCGAGCTCGGAAACCGGCCCTTCAAGTCTTTCTTCTTCTTCTTATTTATTGTATTCTCCCTAGACAATGATACCTGTTTACTTCACAATAAATTACTATACATAGAGTAAATCTACTTAACTTCAAACTTCCTTCTCGAAAACCTCCACTGATAATCAATGACATAAGAGGGAAATAACATTGCAACCGCACTGCAAGTTGTCTCAATTGAAACTGCTCTCTAAAGAGAGAAAAAATAATTATTTGTCACTATTTCCAGCTCCCGAATCATCAGGTTATTATCTCAGTTTTCCACTTTATTATTCATATAATTGGTTGGTAATATCACTCTGTTGTCTATAATTTTGGACAACATTAACATCTTGAAAAGTTCCACACTTATCATGTAAATCATGTACACTTTTTTCAAAGATGATCGTTAAGAACTGATAAGTACACCTTAATTACACTTTTAAGCACCTACAAAACAGAAATATACTTCTCAATCTATAATTACAGTTTGTCAATCATCTCTGTTTTCTGTACGAAAGGAAATCCCGAGTCTCACATTGCTTTCTTGGGCTTCAAAGAGGTGACAACTCAGTTGGCGAATTTTCAACTTGGACACTGTTCCTTCGTTATTTGAAGTTAAAAGAGTTGAAGATGAGTAGATTTTTTTCTGATTGTTCCTGATGATGCCCATATGAGCATCTGAATTGTGCATGGGTAATGGATCGGGGGTGTAACAAACCATAAACAGTTCAAAACGTGATAGGGTATAGTTTTATTGTAGTTCGATGTTTTTTAAGTAGATATCGATAACACAAAACTTACTTTTCTCAGTTAAAAACGATTGATTTATAGAGATATTGGTGCTTATATTATTCCCAGCGACAATTATGAGCTCCACTATAATTGAGATTCATTTTCCGAATAATTTTACAGACATTTCTACAGTCAGAAAATAAAAATTGATATGATACGACTTGAAGTAGGTCTCAATCTTGACTAGAAATTCAATCTATTCTGACTTGGAACTTTATTAGTCTTGGAATTGTCACAATATCCCTAGTCATTCAATGTTCCATTTTCAATAATTTTTAACAATTTAATGAAGTGAACAATACTTTATCTTCGGAAAACTATTATTCAACTCTCACAAAACTTTTAAAGTTTAGTCTTTAGAGAGCAAGATAGAGTGAGAACAAAGGAGAAAGTTTCGTCTTTAGAGAGCAAGATAGAGTGAGAACAAGGGAGGAAGTTTAGTGTTTTTTTTTTTGTTTATAAATCAGAGATGGAGAGCATATCATTTTTCAAGGACTTTTTGAGCTTAGTAGCTCACGACAAACAACATACTTCCATGCCGTTCTACCTCATGATTTTGATTGCGACAATTGTGTTGGGTGGTATTTTCACGGCGATTACAGCAGTGGAAAATGCTGACATTGCAATACAGGCTTTTGGAGACGGAATATCTTGTACACTGTTATATGGATGTGTTTTAGAAAATCATTTTAAACCTGAAAAAATCAGAAAACTGATAGGATTGATAGAGGAGGATTTTTTCGTCAGCAGAGAAGATTTCATAGACAGGGGAGGAACGAGGCAAGAAATTGATACTCTCCATAAACGTTACCTTTCAAGTATCTCTTTTACAATCAAGTGCATCAAGCTGGTAATCAGATGTTTAATTTTTGGTGTTTTCTTCAGAAATACTCTCTACTCATGGTTCCAAGTTCCAGTTTACCAGGGAGAACTACCTGAATCGTTCGGGTTGGTTCCATTCTTATACTACATCCCACCAGAATTCGATCAGCCCATTTTCTTAATATACTGCTATATACTGGGTATTTCTGTATATGTGATTGTTTTCATTCAGGGATACATGATAGTTATCGTTTCATTTCTCTCCATTGCAAGGGTGTTGGTTGAATTTGATAGAATCTATATACTGATCGATAATTTCAGCAAGGAATTCAATGATCTTGATGAGAATGAAGACTTTGAATGGATGTTTCAGTTGAAGACAGACATGGCAAGAATAGTGAGATGCCATCAGCGCATTATAAGGTTAGTTTATTTCAAAATTTTAATCCATTGACTAGTGATATTGAATTGAAAATTTCAAGTGAAAATTTTACCAAATTGTTGCATTTGGTAACCTCGAGAATTTAGTCTTAGTCATTTCTGGCTGTAGTGAATTAAAAAAAATTCAATCGATACAAATAAATTTAATACAAATAATTTCCATAACCTCTACAAGAAGCAATTATAGTATTGCATTCATCAACAATGTAGGTCGTCTAATCCAAATGTAGGTCTAAGCTCACCTCTAATCTTTACTCCACAGTTCCTCAATGTTTTGATCGGAAAATCTGAAACTTCTTGTCATATTTGACTTTATTTTAATGGATAAATATAGAGGCTATATCATGATATTTTCATGAGGGATTCAGAATGAATATCGCAATATTCAGCCCTCAATTAGCACCTTTCATTGGTTATTATAAATCCATCTAAATCCGAATTTTCCAGTTCTGACTCATTTTGACAACTCATTTGTTTCCTCAGCTTGCCTGCACATAATACATCATAGTAAACGCAAATTGGAGAGGCCAAGGTCTATAAATACCTTGATATTTATAACCTTGGAGAGGCGCGTGATGGTGGAACCATCTATCAGTAAAATTGGTAAATTTCAAGCTTCAAATGACATGTCTATTCTAAATATTGGAGATGTGTAATCATATGATAATTTGAAAATCAGGTTTTATATTAGACTAGTTATAGAATAGACACGCCTCATTGTATATTCAAACTGAAAGTCGATGAAGCCACCATCTACTGCTATATCGCCCCATCGTGACGTCAGAATTGGATAGAAAACTTTTCTGTAGAGTTTGTTTACATGCGAATGAGTCATTGTCAATATTGTAAAACCGTTCCATAATTGACTAAAAACACAAATATGTTGTCTAATTCTACACAGTTACTGTTTACATTGTTTTCCATAGCAGATTGTGTTCATTTCAGCGGGAGCGCAGCGGAAGTTTACCATTTCTAAAATAATAATTTACCTCCATCTGAAATAGACACAATCTGAAAGTTTTCTATCCGATGCTGACGTCACGATGGGGCGATATGGCATAGATGTTGGCTTCAGAGGCTAGACTTCAAGCGTGTCTATTCTATAACTGGTCTAAGGTTTTATTCATGTTTATGCCCGGTTGCAGAGTCGCTACAAAAGTCACCCATAGTTAACAGAGCCATTAGTTAACAACTCGCCCATAAATAGATGTTCGTTGCAGAGTCGTTTGCCAGACCCCTTTTAACTATGGCTCTGATAA